>NW_018108371.1:87270-90639 GCF_000183805.2 Loa loa | reverse complement strand
TATATATATATATATATATATATATATTATATTCATCTTCCTTCTACCCTTTCCCTTTTAATCAAGCAGAGAGGGAAGAGAGGGAGAGAGAGAGAGAGAGATAGGTGATACCTTTTAGTTACCATAAAACAACCAATCATTTACCTTACCCATTTATCCAATTCTAATCAGGTATGATATATGATGATGATGATAATGATGATGATGAATTCCTCATTTTATATGATATTAAAATTGAAAAAATATGCGAGAATAAATGGATACATTAATAAAGAAAACATATATTAAAGAGGAAATAGGAATTACGGAAGAAAACGGAATGGGAATATGAAATAGAAGAGAATTGGAAAATGAATGCTATTACCGAAATGTTTGTTATTTCACTTCAGGATCCATTCTTTTTTTTTCCGTTTTTTTTCCGTTTTTTTTTTTTTACCGATCAACGTTACATCTCTTATTCTTTCCAATATAGTAACACAGAAAACATTAGCAAACCCAAAATTGTTATCACTTTGTCTCTAATGCATAATTTCTTTTTTTTTTTTCTACCAAACAATTTTCGTTATTTTTTGATCGAAGTTTGTATGCAAGCATAAATATATTTTCAATTTCAATTATTTCGCAATATACTTTTTATGAAATTTAAATTTAACAAATATAATTATTAATGAATTTTCTTTTCACAAATTATTTTTGATAATATTTGTTATTTGTTATTATTTCTTAATTTTTAAAAATAGAAGTTAAAATTTTCTTATTTTTGTAAACTTGCATGATTTTACAAATTTGGAACGAGCAATAATTAAGCTTTAATTATAAAATCAAATTTCGTATATGGCACACATCTTAACTATGATGTACAAAAAATTCGTGTTATATGTTAAATCTTATTGAATGGATTGTGAAATTTCGAATTTATTTCATAACCAATTTTCATTTTATTTCTTATAAAATGTTTTACATTCAATTTAAACTTAAAAGTCAAAATTAATTTAAATTCGAAATTTAAATAAAATACAGGGAATTTATTTTTTTGTTCCAGAATTTGAATTATTTAACTGAAACATTTCATTTGTTCCATTACTATTTCAAAACAAAATGAAGTCTATGTCCTATGTTGACTCAGATAATTTGAAAATTGAATATTTATTTATTCCTTTCCTAACATAATTATATATTATTATTGTTTGGCAAATTTTGTAATTTTATTTCACTTTTGCAGTTTTTTAATTTTTTTTTTTTGAACAAATATCAGTACATTAAGTATTTACAAAACAAAAAAAAAAATCGTCATATTTTAAATTGTTAACGAAAATAATTTGTTGTTATTTTTCTTTTTTGTTTAAAAATAAATTTACAAATATCATTTGAAAAAATATATACAATTATGATAATTTTATCGAGAAATAAATAAACAAATATGGAAAATAAATTAATATTTCGTAAGAAATTAGTTTTTGAACATTTCGAATTATTTATTAATGTTCTTTTAAATTTGCCAGTTCTTTTTTAATCCAAAAAAGGAATCTTTAATTTTTAACAGAGCATTATTTTGGAAGGGAAAAAGATACATAATGGAACAAAGTTTATGGTATCATTGAACAGGTACAGGTTTTGTACTATAACTTTCACCGTAACAGGTTATTTAACTAGTTTCAACATTTTTCACAATTTGTTTAATTTTGTAATTCTTTTTTCTTTTTTACAAATTTTTCGATTAGTAACTTTGAAAAATAAATTTGCTGCGAATTTTCAGAAATTATTAACCAAATTTTTATAATATCCAATTATTGTTATATTAAAATTGTATAAATATTCATGCATATTTATTTGATTTATTTGCTTGTTTATTAATTTGTTTGTTCATTTGTTTACTTCATTTGTTTCTCTTTCATTTATTTATTTATACTTTTATTTATTTGTTTGTTTGTCTTTTCCATCGTTATTATTTCATTTCTTCCTTTATTTTTTTTCCTGTCATAACGGATAGTACAATTAAAAACTTTTTTTTTTATGTAAAAATATCAACTAATGTTTCAATTTTAACAAAATAAACATTTTATTCACCAAAACAAATTAAAATATCCAATAGTTGACAAATATTTTAATTCATATTAAAATTGTTTTTTGCTTTCCAAGCTTTTTGTTTAACAATTGTTTTGTAAAAAAAAAAGCTTACAAAAAAATGCAACGAATATTTTAGCAAATATTATTTTCATTGGATTCTGTTCAAAGCTGACCATTGACCAAAGCAATGTTAGCTTGTCAAATGAATGCTCTATAAGAAATGACCCTAAACGATAGATTTAAAACAGTCTTATTATAATTACATTATGATGGGCATAAGATAATTATAATAATAATAGTAATAATAGCGGTGATAACAGTAATAATAATAACAATGATAATAATAGCACTGATAACAATGATAATAATAATAGTAGTAATAACGGTAACAAATCATAATCACATTAATAATCATTTTGATGACACTCAATGACCTCAAATCATTTTTACAAATTTGTGAAACTTTTTAAATAAATTTCATAAAATAAATGCAATAAATTTGATGAATAGATGATATATATTATGCAAATATATGCAAATATACATTGGAATGTATTATTTATGATGACAGTAGTGTTAGTTTATAGTAATCATGGTTGATGGAAATGTTTTGATGAGAAAAGATATCGATAATATCGCAGAATAGCGGTATCCCTTTGAAGATTATTGAAGTATTCGTGAATAATATAATACGAACAAGTGGACTTAATAGAAGTTGTTGAAAAAAGAAAAAGGATCATTTAGGAAGGTTGAAAGGATAGAAAAAAAAAAATGAAAGAATAGAGGAAAGGATGAAAGAATAGAAAAAAAAAAAGAAAAAGGAAAGAAAATGGAACATTGAAAGTCTTAATTTCAATTCTATGATTAAAGTTTAATTCCCGTGGAAAATCCTCAATATCACGAGTATCTCTTTATTACTTATTAGAAAGATACAAACAATATCGGAATAACAAGGTATCATGACAAAATTCTCACACTTGACATGACCGATAAAAGAATGAATGAATGGGATGACCAAAATTTCCAATCTAATTAATCCGCTACTGTTCCTCATGTGGAAATGATACTATTGTTGTATGAAATATCAAAATTGAATGTATTCATTGGTGAATATAATTTTTTTTTTCGAAATTATTCCATTATCAAGAAAATAAATTTATTCGTTTAAATTTTAAAATTTTTCATCATTAACGGGAAATTTTCTATTTTAATAGTGTTATTATTATTATTATTATTATTATTATTATTATTATTATTATTATTATTATTATTATTATTATTATTATTATTATTATTATTATT
>NW_018108371.1:84295-87161 GCF_000183805.2 Loa loa | reverse complement strand
TGTGCTTTGTTAAAAATGTAAATGAGTGAATAAATGTTTGAGTGATGACGATGATGATGACAATGATGATAATGTTGATGATGATAACGATGATGATAATGGTATTTCCTGATGAGAAGCAATGGAAAGCTATCAGTCATCAATTTCATTAATAAAAAAAAAAAAAACGAGTCAGATGGACAATTTAACATAATGAATGTTCCCAAATAGGAACAAAAATTATTGAAGTGATCCTTCCTGTCACAAAATGATATGACATTTCATTGGCATTGTTCATATGTAAGCGATGAAATGAAATGTATACAGTATGACAATATTAGTTCATTTCTTTTAATGCATTTTGGAAATTTTGAAATATTTCAATAGCATTGACGAATAAAAGTATAAGTTAATTTTTGATCACTTTAATTAATTAATCATAAATCTTTTCCTATTACTGCTATTATTACTATAATAAATGCAATCTTTATAATTTGAAGAATATGAAAAATGTGCAAATATTTCAAGTTAGTGAAAAAAAAATTAAATTAACTTTTTTCTTTCTTTTTTAAAATATTCATTAGCATAATGGGAGAGGAAAAGAAGGAGAAACAGAGGTAGAGAGAGAGGGAGAGAGGGAAGAAGGAGAAAAGAGAGTTATTCAATTTTTTCTAAAAATTAAACATGAATTTTGAAGAAATAAATATTAGCAAATGAATGAAAAAATTGATATATTTTAAAGTAAATGTATCATTTTTTTTTTCTTCTCTCTCTCTCTCTTTATATAGCTATTTGTATCATAGCATTACTTTTGTAGCATCAAAATTGAATAGCTTTAGGTCAAAGGTCAAGGAGGTTCAGTAATAGTTCAGAGGAGAGTAAAACCATTTATTCATGCGTTTAAAGGTATTTTTGTTTTTGTGAATGATCGTAAAAATCTATAGGAATCAAACAAGAAAGATATGCAATAACAATAGGCTCTTCGCGATCATAAGCCCCGAGATGTAATGAGAGGATGACTAATGTGAATGACATATCAAGGATGATGATGATCATGAAGGAGGAAAATGAAAAAGGATTGTCAAAGGATGAGTACTTTATAGCCTGCCTATTGATTCATCCGGTTATTCTCAAATACATCAGATAAAGTCCTATTCATCATCCTGAATTCTATTTCGACCTCTATTTTCATTTCAGTTTCAGGCTTCATCATTATCATCATCATCAGCTGCTGTTGCTGCTCTCTTCGTCTTCTTCAATCATTCATCCTTCAAATCCATCACCGCATGCTACTTTTACCATCATATTACCGTATTACTGGGAATAGTTTTATTTCAGATATGCTAATGAATAATAGACAATAAATCTATTTGTATTATATTTTCAAAATATAAAATTTAAAATTATCAACATATTATAATTAAATAAAATTAAACAGTTTATTATATTTCTTAAGTTTGAAATGCAAAAATTATGATATTTGTAACGAGTATGATAATTTAAATTCATCCATTTAAAATGCTATAATTATACCAATTTCAATTTTATTAAAAGAAAACTTTGTTTTGATGAAATTTCAAATTATAAAAAATTTCATTTCTTAAAATCTGATATAAAGCTTTTTTTTTTCTTAAAGCATTTTTATGTGACAAATTCATAAAGTTACAATTTAGTCTTTTTCATTTTTGAAAATTAATATAGTATGAGAAAAGAAGAGAAAAATTGGAAAATGAGAGAGAGAAAGAAAAAACGAAAATTGTAAAATCTTATTCATTTTGTAGTTAAAAATTGTAAAAAAAAAATTAATAAAAATTAGTCAAATAAAATGGCTAATTTTTTTTGCATAACTTAAAAATTTGTAAATTTGAAAATTTGTAGAAATTTAATTTTAAAAAATTAAAATTTCACAATATAACACTTGCCAATTTTTTTCCTTTTTCTTTTAGCTTTTTCCAAGAGTAATATTCGAAAAGGTCAACATTTATAATGAATAAAGTTCGAAAGGTTATAGCTTGGAAAGGTCAACATTATTGTTATGAACAATTTGGTAATCCTATAATGATAACAATACATTTATCCATATCCTAAATCAAAAATAATGATTGATGAATATTATTGGAAAGAATGAAAGACTGTAAAAAAGGATGATGATGAAAAGGTTATATTTATTTGAATAACAATGCAAAATGCATATTATGCAAAATATTACAGCAAAACTTTTTTCATGGATCAAAAAAATTTCTTTTTTTTATGCATTTCAACAGGATGAATATATTTTATAAATTAATTATTCCAAATTTATTAATTAATAATGCCAATTAAGGTATTGCCTGCTAATTAACGTTCGTTGTACGAGGAAATTAAATGACTTTTTTAATTTGAATTTTCAAATATTACAAAATTCATTTTAATGCGATAATGTATTTGAAACTTAAAAAAATGAAAATAAATTGAAAAATTTTAGCATTTTATTTTTAAAATACATTTCATTTTTAATTTTTTATTTTTATTAAAAATTAACCAAAATATGCTTATAATAAATGATTTAATTATCAATCATCAGATGACAGTAATCTTTCCTTTCTTGTTTTTTTTTTTTTTTTGTATAATAAAAAATTATGAATGAACTAATTTGACTGAAATGATTTAAACAAAATAATCCATCCTAGGTTGACATGTTGACTAACTAGTTTTTCCTGTTTGTTAGAAAAATGATATATCATTATTGTATTTACCCCATGTTGGGATAAATTGACGATAAGAAATAAAATGCAACATTTTTAGATTTAGTAATTGTTAAAATTAGAAATGAATTGGAGTAAAATGATTGAATCAAATGTACCACCCGTTGCTTTTTATTTGACAAATATTGATGCGTAGGAACACG
>NW_018108371.1:80508-83994 GCF_000183805.2 Loa loa | reverse complement strand
ATAATAATAATAATAATAATAATAATAATAATAATAATAATAATAATAATAATAATAATAATAATAATAATAATAATAATAATAATAATAATAATAATAATAATAATAATAATAATAATAATAATAATAATAATAATAATAATAATAATAATAATAATAATAATAATAATAATAATAATAATAATAATAATAATAATGATAATAATAATAATAATAATAATAAATAATAATAATAACAATACACATATTATGAATAATTAAACTCAGTTATAGAGAACGCATATAGTTGTGCATGGTTTCTATTTAAATTTTTATAATCCAAAAAATAGTTTTGAATGATAAAATCTATGAAATGAATATTATTCTATACATTTACATTCTTATACATAACTCTATTTAACTGATTTATTAAAATTTGATAAGATTTTGCATGAAAATGAATAATTATTGCTTTAATAAAATGGCATGAAATTTGCGTTTAAATGAAAAATTTAACATGCAGTCATTAATATTAATAATATGCAAAAAAAGAGAGGAGGAGGAGAGAAGAGAGAGAGAGAGAGAGAGAAAGAAAAAAACAAAGATTATGATAGATAAATGGGAATGAACATTAAAAATATTATCAATTATTAGAATTATTTTCATTTATAAGTAGTATGGAAAAAAATTTTGCATCACTTTTGACATTAAAGAAAAAAAAATGAGGATAAGAATTGAAATTTATTAACAGTATGCAAATTAAATAAATAAACAAATAAATGAACTAAAATACGAAGTTTATAAAAGGATGAAAATTTATTAAACAAATATGCTTTTCGTCTTTTTCATGTCATTTGCAAACCAAAATGTTGAATTAATTATGCAAAATTTTGTAAAAATTTTAACAATCAATAGGAAATATTTTTCCATAATTTATTTTATTTGTAGTTAAGAAAAAAGAAGTGAAATGAAATTAAAAAGAAGATAAAATTTTGAAATTTTTAAATGTTCTGAAGAGGTTTTTTTTTTCTGCAATTGATTGAACTTATCTTCTAAAGAATTCTTTCACTTTTAATTTTTCTTTTTTCAATAATTCAATTTTACTTGTGATATTTAGTCTTTTTTTTTTGGCTTCTATACTACTATTTCAAATTTGAAATGCTTCGATCACAAATCATTCTCTTCGATGTGATGAAGGGGATATGGAGGATAAATGATGGAAGGGATGGTAGTTGAGAAAGGACAATTTAGCATAATTGATTTTTGATTAACTTTCATCCATAGCATTCTTACCATTTTTCTAAAACGATGCAAATTTGTTATCAACAAAATTCAAATTGAATTTTATAAATATCGCATCATTTATTGGGTTTAATTTAATGGTAACTTTGTGCAAAAAAAAAAAAAAACGAAAAAAAATGCTAATTTTTAATACATACAATTAATTTATTTTTTACTATTTTTATTTCACACATACTATTAAAAGATGGCATGAAATATTTACAGAAAAAATGAAAAAAAATCACAATTTGTAATTAATCAATTTAATTTCTACGATAAAACTGAAATTTTAATGATGAAAGATGAATGAGATAAAATGATAAAGTATATGTGTTTACATTTATATTATATATTTAATTAGTATAATTAATTTAAATGTTTAAAAATTTCGAAATTAAGTACTTGATTATAAGCATTTGTCTCATATGGTTAACATATGGATCCCGGAAATGATGATAGTAAATTTGAGATGATAATAAAAGGCTTTTTTTTTTTTGATACAATCATTTCATCTTAATACAGATGTGTTTGCATTTGTAACATGAATAAATGGTTGATACGATGAGGCAAATGAGTAAGTAATGTTGAAGAATTTTGAATAAAAGTGCAGCTGCAGCTGCGTGAACAGCTGGTGCATGCATAGATAAGCTGACAAACTAAAACATCAAAATATACATAGATAACACATATACACATACATACAAGCATATGTCGAAATATTTTCGTACATTATTTTATTTATCACATTATCAGCATATCAATGGTGATACATTGATAACTTATGAATATATATATATATACAAGTGAATACTTAAAAACGGGATCGAAAGAAAAATTTAATTTTATTTTCAAAAAAAAGAAAAAACAAAAAAAAAAAAGTGAAAATAAAAAAGAAAAACGTAAGAAAACAAAAAAAAAAAAAAAAAGTCACCATAAAACATATTCATTAATTTTTTTTCATTTAAATTTATTAATTAAAACAAAGAAAAAAAATGAAACAACGTGAAAATTAAACGATAAAAAGGGTGATATTTGGAATATTTTCGATATGAATAAATTGTTATTTTGAAAAAAGTAAATTTCTTTTCCAAAATGCAATGAAAAGAAAAAATTGTAATTAAAATTATTTGAAATGCATTTGTTTACTTTTAAATGAATAAAGTGAAGTAAAGTATGGTTGAAAAAGAAAAGATAAAACGATTGAATAAATTTATAATAAAACATTTTGTATTTATAATTGAAATGACCTTGATATCATTCTAAAAATTATTCTCGCGCAATTAAATCAACCTTAACCATTTTATCACATTTTTTTCTTTTTTTTCATTTCTTCTCTACAACTTTTCATCCATTTTTACCTTTGCCATCCTTTTTCACATTTCAAATACTAACAATTGGATTGATATATTTATCTATTTTTATAGCAAACAATTTGTTACATTTTTTTTTTTTTTAATAATCATTTTACCGATTTCCTGCCTCAATGAAACATTTGTTTACTATTCCCATTAACTATTAAAATGTATAAATTTTGAATGATTTTGATGACCTTCATAAGGTTGAAAAAATTTTTGAATTGTTAAAATATAAAGAAGAAGGAAAAAAAAGATGGTACGTCTTTTAAAATAAGATGGCATATGTTTGTGATATCATTATCTGACAATTTATGATAACTGATAACATTGTGATAGTTATGATAGCAATGATGAATTGCCATTATGCAAACAAGGGGAAACGAAATAGTTATTGCGAGTAATAACTTAAGATAAATGATGTCAAAGCTAATCATAGTATGGACAATAAAATCATTTGCAGCACTGATATATTTGAATTACTTTGGCTATAATATCTGAAATTATTGCCACTGTTTACTATTGTTATTATTTATTAATTAATTAATTATTTATTTATTTGCTAACCATTTATTTGTTTATTTGCTTGTTTATTTACCTATTTATTTATTTGTTTATTTATTCATTTATTAATTTCTTATTGTCAACATTTATTATTATTATTATTATTATTATTATTATTATTATTATTACTATTATTATTATTATTATTATTATTATTATTATTATTATTATTATTATTATTATTATTATTATTATTATTATTATTATTATTATTATTATTATTATTATTATTATTATTATTATTATTATTATTATTATTATTATTATTATTATTATTATTATTATTATTATTATTATTATTATTATTATT
>NW_018108371.1:54950-79844 GCF_000183805.2 Loa loa | reverse complement strand
ATTATTATTATTATTATTATTATTATTATTATTATTGTTATTATTATTATTATTATTGTTGTCATTATTATTATTATTACTATTATTATCATATTATTTATTATCATTGTTATTACTGTTATGCGCCAGATCTGAATGAATTAAATCAATAACATGAAATAAAATATGCAAATAAGCATAAATTGTTATTCCTTCAAGTAACATCAGAATTTGTGATAAATGAAATTTGAAATGTTAATTTACCATCTCTTCAACATATTTCACATCTTTCGTTTCTTCCATAAATGTATGATTACATTTGGCATATAGCTATAACTGCTAGAAGATTTGCTTAACTTTAAAATATCCCATTCAAAAATATTTGCGCAATGATTAGAAATTCAAAAAATATTTCAAAATATTTTTTGTTTTTGATTATAATTTTATCTCAAAAAAAAGTATTAAAAAAAATTGAAAAAAATTTGATCTAAATAAACTATAGATCACCGGTTAGTTATTTAACCGAATACGGTTAGTTAGTTACTTGACCGAATACGTATTTGATCGGATACGGTATATCACCATGTGCTTTGATCACTTTTAACCATTGTGTGCTTCAACATGATCCACTTGAAGTTGCACAGCATTATAGGATTAGTATATCTCATTGTATTGTACGACTATTACCATTACCGGATACCCGAAGGAGATGTGAAAAAAGGTTAAGAGCCGGATTATGATATTCGCTTATTTCTTTAGCTTTCAACCGATCTATGGAATATTGAAAAAGAGAGTGAGAGAAAGAAAGTTAGTAGGGGAGAGGGGAAATTTCATTTTATTATAAAAAATTTTAAAAAAAAGAATCGTAGAAATTTTTTTTAAGAAAAAATAAAATTAATTAATTAATCTTTGTGAAATATTTGTTGTTTGGTGATTTTTTGAATAAAAATAAAATGAATTTTGTGTGTTTTCATATGCATAAATATAATTGTATTTTTGTTAAACAATAATAATAAGAAATAAATATAATATAAGTAAATGAATAGAATAAGGAACAAAAAATAATTTTAAATCTTAAAATCAAAAATTAAAAATAATAGTTCTTCTTGTAAACGATAAAAATTATACTTTGCTGGAAAAGCTAATTTGTTAATTCAAAAATTCAAAGTCAATCACTGGGAATACTGATTATTTCAGTAAGTTATATATATACATATAAGGTTATAATTATTATTTCAGATCGATTATTTAAATCACACTGAAGGAAACATAATTGTTGTCATACTGATTACCAATTTATAATTTTACAAAATATTGCACAAGTGATAGTTGATAACGAACAACAATAAACAAATGATAATTAATGATAACATGACTCATTCTTGCTATGACATATTGCACAAGTGATAGTTGATAACGAACAACAATAAACAAATGATAATTAATGATAACATGACTCATTCTTGCTATGACATATTGCACAAGTGATAGTTGATAACGAACAACAATAAACAAATGATAATTAATGATAACATGACTCATTCTTGCTATGACCTGTAAAATTAAAATTCCAAAACGAAATAAATTAAATTATTATGCTGGAAGATAATTATTCATTCAACACAGTCTTCTATATACATAAATTTTCAAATCATCCTAGATAACCTTAATGATTTTATTAATTACAGATGACAAGAATATTCGTCAATTTTCACTTCAATAATTTTAAATTTTAATAAAAAGTTACCTCGACGAAAAATATTTCATAATTGATATAGCAAATAAATAAGTAATTCGATACTAATTGAAAATCTAAATCTAATACTAATTGATAAGATATAGCACTTAATTACCAACATTTCGAAAAGTTGTTAAATGATATGAAGAATGATTTGTTGTGATTTGTTATTCGTATATTAATACTTTATGCATACTTAATTAGACACGCCCTGATAATTGTAATTCAAATGATATGGTCATTCAGTATTTTATTATCCAACTGAAATGTATTTCCATTTTTTTGATATGCAAAATATTTGATGTTTATATAAACAACAATATATTTCCCTTTAAATATATAATTTTGTTAATGTTTACTCAAATTAAAAAAAGAAAAAAGAAAAAGAAGAAAAATTATAATAGCTTTTAAAAAAAATGTTTTGGAAGTAATTAGTAGCAGTTTAAAATACATAATTTTGTCAAATTTGAAAATTTGCAACAGAAGAGTAATTTTAAAATATGAACTACTAATTTTGAATATAGAACATATAGTGATTTTGTTAATAATACAATTACTTAATTTCTTCCAATCTATCATTTCTTATCTTTGATTATCTTACATTTCTTTTTCATTCTCAGTTGTCTTTTATTTTGAAACAATGTACGAGATTTTTCATCAATGCATGACATTTCTATTTTCATTTGTAGTATAGTTCATTAATTTGTTACTTTTCAGTTGTCGCAGCTATTTGTAGATTTAAAATGATGGCAAATTTGTCAATTAACAAATTTTTCATTCGATTATCTTTATCACAATTGGTAATACAGAAAAGTGTCACAGCAGTATGACACGGGAAACACCGTTATTCATGTAATAATTCTTGTATGTAAATGAAATACATCCAAAATTCTCGCAAACAAACATAATATGATTTTAGCAAACATTAAAAAATCCAATCAACGCAATTATTTAGATACGATCAATATTTTCTTTTCCGATTTATTGTTGCTATGACATTACCAGTAAAATCATCAGATTTTAACTCGCAGCAAACAACTGTACTAGAAAGCATACAGTTTCAGAGAGTCTAATAATGACCAATCAAAGTAATTTTGTGTCAAAACAACAATGTGCATTACATTTCGACAATATGTATTTAAAATATATGAGAAATGTAGGCAAAACAAACTAACTGAAAACATCCCTAAACGGGAATATATTTATCTAAACGTTTCATACACTAACACAGTTTATTTGCATATGTAGAAATTCTGCAGAAACATTTTCAAGTATTTGGAAAAGGCTAACGCAGCAAAACATATGATCAAAAACAAATTCAAATTAAAGAAAAAATAAACGCGTATAAAAAAAATATCCAACAGAAAGATATTTCATTTCTCATTGATACGCAATTGGCTGAGCAGTGATTGTCGCGTCCATTCGAACAAGTGCTTGCCCAATATTCCACTTCTCTTGCATCAGTTCATCGAAGCGTTTCTGCAACTCTTTTTCACGATTTTCCTGGAAAAAAAAAATGGAAATTAAGTCTAAAAGAACAAAATGAATTTGATCAAAGAAAATTATCTTCGCTAGAAATCCACTTAAACACTTAACATTTAATTACACACTTCTTCTTTAATGTTCAGTTATTCCAAGGAAACATAAAGCACAATACTCGTATATTTTCAACATAGATCGTGTGTAAAAGCCGGGAATGAAAAAAGAAAAAAACTTTCTTCCCTTGCAGTTTCTATAAGAGCACTATAGAGTTTTCTATAAGTTTCTATAAGACTAACAGTTTCTAGCAACAGTTCCTAGCAATAGTTTCTGTAATAGTTTCTATAAGAGCACTGCAGAGATTATGCTTTATTCTATGGTCAAAACACAAACTAACCTGCTGCGTGGCCTCATCCATAAGTTTGTTCAGCCGCTTCCTGATTGCTTTCTCCTCATTCTTTTCTAACAATTCAAACGTAGCTTTTTCACGTTTACACGCTTCCAATTCTGCTCTTACTTCTTCGATAAGTTTTATCAAATGCTGTCCGATGCTCTAAAAATTAATGATTACAAATAAATGATTTTGAATAACAATAACAAATGCCATGAATTACTTTGACGCTGACTGCAATTTTTCAAACAGGTATTACATCTAATAATTAACTTATCCGGCACACTAACTATAAAATCTGCGTAGGCAATATGATAAGACGAAACTGTGAGAAGTATCGTGATAAACTGCAGACAGCATAATGTTTATAGGTTTTGAATTTCTAAAATGAAACCTAATGAATGTGAGTTCCCTAGCAAATTTCGAAAAACGAAAACTACCTGATAACCAGCCAATTTCACTTTCAGTTTCTTCTCCATTTTTGCCGTCTTTTTAGCACGTGTATTCATCCAATCTCGATAAAGCTGTAAAATTTATTATCAATGCTAAGGAAATATTGAAAATTTACGATAAAGTACTTTGAACTTGATAAAATTAAAAACTACCAAATATTATTCTGTTTGTTGTTTTGGTCCTAAAATGTTAAAGCAAATTCAGCAGGAAATCTTATAACCAAGTTCAATCGAAAGAAAACAAAAGAAATGTTCTGCCTGGAATTTAGCTGAAAGGGCATCAATTTGGTCCTTTTTAGGTAGAACGCCCAAACGAGTAAATTTATTTTGTGCCAAAATTAATTCCGACGAACACTGCTCTATAACAGCCCACAGATTTGCGTTCAAACTAGCATGTTCTTCCTGGAATAGAATATATACATTACGATTGCTCCAAAAACGATAAAATTAACTATCAAAATAATCTGACATAAATTTTCGGACCGAACTTCGTACATACCGGTCGTAATTCGTTCTGTATCATTTTTTCTGCTTCTCCTAGATCCTCTATAGAAATATCGTCGATTGGGTGTTCATTGACGTCGTGCTTCAGAATAACAAACATTTCAGTCTTTATCAGATCATCCGCCTAGAAAATTTTGAAATCCAACAAACAAAATTAACACACTTCATAAAGTGATGTGCATCCGATCAGTTGCAACAAAACGTCTAGCGGTATTATTTGAAATATTCTGGTAGCCATCATGAATCAAGAAAACTTTCCTCATTTGCTAGTGACTCCCAATGCATAAAATGGCCCTGTAATTCGTCAAAAAAAAAAATATATTTGTCACGAAATTGCCCCATTCAATTCATCTAACTAGTTAAAATATTACAATTTTGAACCGTTCTGCGCCAATTCCTAACTCGAAGTAATTCTAATCGCTACACTTTCCCATTTGAATTAAATTAGCAAAACTTTTACAGAGAATTTTTCAAGCAGTTTTTTAGGGAGAACTCACCTTGCCAATATCACTCTTACTGGAAATTGATTTGAAACTCTGTTCGTTAATTTTTGATGGTTTTGGTAACTCACGTTGTACAACCTGTGATTCCTTTTTCAATTTCTGGATACGTAGCAATTCAAGCGCTTCCGCTTTTTGAGCATCCACCTACAACACCATAGCCGAATTCAATTTATAAAATATTTCGGAAGAACCCACTACACCAAACTTTTGTTATGTTAGTTGGAATTCTGTTTGGGGTTTTTTGATCATCTTAAACACCGTGGTATTTTATGATGCAAAAATAATAATAATTAATAGGTAGGCCGAAAAAGTAATCTGCTATGCATTGGTTCAACAAGTCCAAGCAAGATAGATATTCAATAAGGGTAGAGAACAGAAGGACCAGTAGGATTTAACGTGGAAGCACCCTTACATAATATCACGTAAATGTTTTGAGAATTAACCTAATAGTATTTTTTGTTTATTGAGAAAAAAAACTCACATCACTGGCATCTTCTACCCATTCCGTTGCTTCTTCTTGCGATGCCTCAGTTTCTTCCGGCGGTACCATGATGACAAATTCATTTCGCGGTGCTGGTAATGAACTCAGTGCTTTCTTTAACTCACCGCGTGAATCATACGATCTAAAGATTTTTTTTGATCTTAACACTACGAAAAAGACTCAATTCTCAAGACTTTATCAAATCCGTAAACAGAAAAAGCTTTTAAAAATACTTACAACTGTGGGTTATTGATACTCAGTTGATCCCGGAACGGTGTACTAGATGGTGTAGCAGGTTCTGATTGCCCTGGTGTTCCTGGAAATATGGATTTAATATATAGAAGGTTAAATTTATGATACACTATGCAATGTGATACATATAAACAGCAAATGTAAAATGAGAACTAACAAGAATATTTAGAACCATAAGAGGAATACCTTGTAAAATAGAAGGTGTAGCTGCAATATTTGAAAGGACAGTATTCGGAGTAACAACTGAACGATCTTGTGGTAAAGCCGATTGCAAATTTAGATCATGCAGTGGGGTATTTACACCTCCTTTCAAAGGTGTTGGAGCATTCTGTAGAGCAAGAAGATTTTCAGCTTCCTGAAACAATAACATATGGAAAAACCAAACAGTTCTAACAATCACTGCAATTGTACCTCAACAGATGGCGAACTTGAAAAGTGAAATATACATATAGAAAGATATGAAAATTATAAAAAATGGTTGAAAATTGCAAAAAGGAATTGAAACTCAATACTTCAAATTTTGTCACCTAAACTCTACAGCGACAAGGTGCTTAACAGTACCCAGCACCTTAAATAGGTCAGCAAAATCATGGAGTAAATTGACGATTCGACTACAATGGAATTAATAGGACAAAGTAATGATTGTAACACGGTAATAAAAGGAAATCATGAAGCAAGTTAAGCATTGGACAAAGTAGCAATCATCACTTAATTAACCTTTTGCAAAGCGTCGGCGTACATCGATGGTGTACGTGCTGTTCGCGCAGTATTTTCATGGATCGGCATCTGATAATCATGCAGAAGTGTACTAAAAGAGCCATCCAATTTAATAAGTATGAACTATAGTCTTATAAAGCTACATTAAAATGAACATTGATATCTGAAATTTCTATCTTTGAAACCGCTTGAGAAGGATTTAAATTCCTTTTGTGAAATTCAAATAAGCAAAAATTCATTAGGAGCTAGAAAAAACCTTGTTGGATTATTATCACTAAATTCACGAATAGTATCTGTTGCTTGTCCAATCTTGACGATTTCTTCCATTTCTTTATCCGATATTTGCGGTAATGGTAAAATAAGCTTTGAACGTTTCTTTTCAACCTTCTGTTCAAAAATTGATTCAGGATTACCCTCGGCCCTGTAAAATGACTAGAACAATATACTAGTATATTTTTACCCACCAACTGGATCTGTGCGGAGTATCTGCAAATCTACACACAATAACTTGATTATCAATAAATCGGCCTGCTAAAACAATTTCACGATGTCTTCCACCATGTATCTTTTGATTGAGTAGTCAATATATCCTGCTATCATTGGTTAAATTGAGTAGTTAGTTCTAGAATTTTTAACCTACAACTTAAGTTGGAATATGCTACCATATTCTAACTCATTCAAAGTTCTTTTTCAAATTATTTCCCATTAAGTTAAATTAAAATCTAATCAGTATCACTCACTCCTAGTAATAAAATGCATAAATCAGGATACAAGAGATCCCTGACATAACCACCTTCTCTTTTTCAATTTCTCACGATCCTTCTTACGTTCTTCGTTTTCAACGTCGTCACGTCGGACACCTTCAATTTCTGCTCGAGTCTGCTTTTTGAATGTCGTATCCTTTTCAAATTTGTCCTCCGATGGATCGTAAAATCCCGGTGGGACAGGTTTTTCAAATGGAATCTGAAAAAGTTCGTAATCTGAAGAATGCATTTTCCTCAAAAAAAAAAGTCAGTAAACAAACGATGCTGAAAATAGTAGGTTTATAAAAACTATTTAAAGAAAAAAATATAAAAACTAATAAATATATTATAACCCTAAATTATATAAAGTAAATAAGCACGGTATTATGAATATAATGAAGATTTCTGGAAGAAACCTCTGCGCTGTAATCTAGATACAATGGATTTCTGCGTTGAAATTTGTGCTGCCCCCATGGAATACCAGCAGCGCGCAATTCACGTCGTTTCTGCAGCGAAGCAAGGCGACGAGCTTCTGAAAGCTGCTTTTCGCGGGCCTTACGTTTTGCCTAAAACGAAACGGTATGATGATTTAGTCTTATTTACTATGACCATAGCTTACATACTTGACAATCCCACGAACGTAACCCAGCAACATACGAGTATAGAGAAACCGAAGTATTTACTGTTGATAACTATAGCTTAAAATAAAATTCATGGCTAAAACAGTATTATACGCTAAGATCAAAGTACTAATGAAAATAACAGTTGAAATATTAATGTATTTTAGATAAACACGCCAACCTTTTTGCCCTGTGTGTTTGCTAATCTTGCACGAGCCTCAGAAAGCATTTCAAGCTCATCTTCATCCATATCAATTGGATCAGGTCTTGCTGGTTTGGTTTCAGGTGTCGGGTCTATTTCACCTGGTCTCAACTTCCTAGCATCGTTCAGATCTTCACTTTCATCTATTTGTTCCGCTTTTTTCTGGGCCTGAAACCATAGCAGTGATTCAGTGCAAAGACATTATTGGATCTTGGGAAAATGACAAAGAGAACAGTATTCAAATGTGTTTTACCTCTCTAATTGTTTTACTTTGCATCTGTCGTCATACTTTACTGTTTTTAGTAATGATACAAATTATAATAATTCAATAAAAGGGAAATGCAACGTTTTGACGCACCTCGTCCAGTAGATGCTCGTAACGTTCCAAGCACTGAGCAGCTGTTCGCCCAACTATTGGTGCTATTGTCCGCCACTGTGTTGGCATAAGTTTTGCCAAATGTAACAACTTTTCGTCTTCCGTTCGTGACCATTCCGTTTTCTTAATTCCAGGATCCAACCATTCATACCAACGGGCCTGCAAAAATAATCCTAACTTGAGATAAATAGTTGTAGAAATGGAAAACTGGCGATATAAGCAGAAGAATTTGCAAGAGAGGAAATTCGTAACTGGAGAAAGGTAACTAAGAGAGATGACAATTGGTATGACCATTCTCAGAGATGATTGCACTGAGTTGCTTGGTCAAGAGTAATCATATCAAAGAATCCCGTAATGTTTTAAATCCAAACTAAAAACAAACTAATATGCTATATTCTTTGAAAATATGAAGTGTATACCTTGCATTGTTTTGCCGATTTCCTATGTAAAAGAGATGCGATACGACTCCACTGATTCTTTCCATATTTCATAATAGCAGCTTTAAGGATTTCATCCTTAAAAAGAATAAAGGCATTGAAGAAAAATGTTAGTGAGTAAACATAAGCAACCAAGTAATTATTTACAGCATTTTTAATTTTTAGACTATTGGCCTTACTTATCATCTGGCTAAACGAGGTCAATAATTCTAAACAAATTTTAAATGTATTATACTGTTCAGCTCTCCTACGATATTAACACTTATAAAATCTCACATATACCTAATGGATATCCTATAATCTCATTTACTGCTAATCGTTACAGTAATAACGAATAAAGTATACCTCGGTATTTCTCCATACACCACCTTTAATGATAACTCGCACCATCTTCTTCTTCTTAATTTAATACTAACTTTCAATCTGCAATTGAAATAATATTTCATTAACTTGCATATGTTGACATAAAGTACATGCACAATTATCGACAAATAACAATTAAACAATGTAAATCAGAAATAAATAAAACAAAACAGCTCAGGTACAAATATAGTAAGCTATTACTAAGCGCGATAACATTAGCGAGTTTTTAACAAAACCGCCTGTTAGCTGTTGAATTTAGTCTATCCATTGTGAAAAATCTCGTCTCTGCCTTGTAGCTCGTATAAGTGAATGTAATGGGACTGGATTTACCACTCATGTTTCCTCTTAATTTCAAGAGACTTTTGAATTTTCTTTCTTATAATCGAAAAATGCTTGTATGATCTATTGAATTGCAAGGAATATTGAAACAACCTAATTGTTAATGTTATCGAAATCGTTAACACTAATTTCTTTACAATTTAAATGGATTTAAGCAAACAATTTTATGATCTGATATTAAATTCCAGAGGGTTATTTGTCATATAGATAGTAAATTATGTGGAACTCAACGCATAATCCACTAATTACTCATCAAGTTATTCCTTTCTTATTGGTGAAGGAAATAATAAACAATATTTTTGATATTTGGAGAGATATTCTCCATTACAGGCTGGCAATCAGTTTTATTTTTAACAGAGAAATTTTATTAATGTTTTTAATGCATGGAATGTTTTATTCAGTTCGGAAATTTACATTAATTTCGTGTGAAAATGTACCGTAATAGTGAGCAATGACAAGTTATTTTGAGCTTGAAATTTTTTAGCACATAAATTATTTCATGCTTCAAAATATCTTTGACTTCATGGAAAGCTTTTAACTGAAACATAAACGATGAAAAAGCAATCAACTTATAATGAACTCACCACAGTGCAACAAATACCACACAAACAAAGAAGACAGACTTCCAGGTAGGAAAAAACAAGATGATGATGGATTAAACGGAATGATTAGACATCACATTTGTGAGTACAAAATGAGCTTAGTGAACATTTGAGAAAACACATACTAGAAAAAAGTGATAATAAATCAGTGAAGTGATTGTAAAGGGAGGAATTTTGGTAAAAACTTGTGCTAAATGTAATATATATTAAAAGAAAAGTTTTGTACTGTTTGCGAAAAGCATCAAAACATATTGAAATATAAAACAACAAAATGTAGAAGTTCACTTCCAAATTCGAACAAAACACTAAGTTCGTTAAAATAATAAGTGCATTTAAATAACAACAATCATATCTACTCTGATAAGGACGAATAATAAGCACAAAAACTTTTTCAAACATTACATCAGCATTATTTTAAATTTCTTGGTAGGGAATCTAATGTAACTGAATTTCAAGGGCACTTGTATATTCAAGGTACCGGATAATCTCCTTAAAGTTTCACGGACTGTTAACTTCTTATATTCGTCCAACAAAAGAAACAACTTGCTAACTGAATGCACGGATAACCGGTGAAAGACGGAACCAAGTTGTATCAGGATCACTGACTACGACAACATCCTCGACACAAAGGTGTTTTAGAATAAACCGTACTGAAAAGATCTTTCGTCGTGCTAACACTTCATCTTCCGGCAATTCAAAACCATCGCTACAACAAATTCTTTCAGTTAGCTTACTCAATAGCTTTAATTGCTTCTTTTGATGTTTAGAGTAGCTACCATGATAACACTTTCACTTACTCATTTTCAACAAGTTCTTCCGGAAACTTAAGAGCAGACGTCCCACGCGCCAAAATGCAAACACGTGTATTTCGAGTAATATTCCGCGTAGTATTTAAATTTGCACTTACTACCAATGACGATGATATCATACGCTGTTCCCTGAAAATTATTGCCATTTGAAATGTAGACTAAAACATTTGTAACGTACTTCATAATAATTAAGGATTTAGAACTCCGAATAGACAAACCATAGAATATATTCTCATTTCTGTTGAATATTGTTGAAACTTTGGTTATATTAACCACAATATAATGCAAGTGAAACTAACCTTGCCGATAATTCAGCACAATTTTCACCACAGTGTGAATGATCTGATTCAAATGAATCACATACTTTAATAGGTATTTGATAAATTTCCTGTGGTATCGCACATGATGCACCAATAATTATAACAATTTCATGAAGTGCACGACGATTACAGCTACGGAATAACTCTCTCAATGCTTCTCTAATCTGCAAAAATCAAAATTTCCCTTTTGATTAGATAAAAATATAATAATTGCAAATGAAATTATATATGAACTTCACATGAAGGTTCGTGCCTAAATTTGTCCAGGCATTAACTTGGCTTACAAATATCTGATCTTAATCCATTCTAGACTTATTGTAAGTTCTCTCCGGCTTGTACTAGATCTAGCAATTGAACAGATATCTCAGATTCCATTATAATTTATATTTGGTCTCTTTTTGATTAAAAAAGAAAAATCCAAATGCAGATAACACAATAAGTTGAAATATGAAATGCTTCATAATATATCAACGTTAAATTTTCTAAAAAATATTCGGTTTTTTTTTTCAAACGGAAATGGAATATGAATTCATCAGATACAATATTAAAATTAGAATTTTAAATTTCCAGTTAAATATGCAAGCTTAAAATGGAAAAGTTACAAGAGATTTGGCGAAACTCTTTATTTCAAACATGTATATAACACAAAAAAAAAATACAACCTTTGCATATGTTTCAACAAATTTAATTTCATCATGTGATTCAATGGTTGAAAATAATTGCGTTACAACACATGGTACGATGCCACGTTGATACAGTAATGACTGCAAAACAGTATCAACAGCTTGTAATTGAGCATGAATACATAGACATCGACCAACTTCTATCCGCTCAATAATCATTACTGCTTGAAGCAAAAATGGTTTCCTGAAATGTCAGCAGTATATCAGACTAAACACTAAACATTAAACACTTGTTACATTCCGCATTTTTACTGAGAACTTCATATTTTTATCTGGGTACTATATATTTTTATAGGGCATCTGATCGTCCTAAGCACGACTTAGTATTAACACTACTAAATCATAGCTTCAAATTTCGTTTTCTTTTTTTAACTTTAATCGTACAAGACATCTGATAGGAGACAACAATGCGGCTCATATAGCGCCAAATATTATTAAAAAAATTTCCCGCAAATTAGAAAAGATGCTCCCATTCCAATCAAAACTCAAGTTTTTTTCCTTGCATTGCTGCAAGAAATCCTGGAAGTTTAAAAGAAAAATAACACTTCATATTATTTCAACCTAAACTCAATCATTAGAAGAGCAATAGGATGTAAATGAGGAAAGACATTGTATCTCACGTAATTCAATGTTTGGAACCAATCCTATGTTTTATCTCCTTAAAAAATTTTGAATGCTTTCTGAACCATATTTATCACTTTTTGTCATGCTGAATGTTGCTTAATACTAACTAAAAGATTGCACTGAAGAATCCCACCACTAAATTTGCTCCGACCATTTAACAGAATGATGCTTTTTCTCATAATTTCTCTCTCTCTCTTTCTATGAAATTTAATTCACACAATAACCGAGAGAGAAAATGATAGGGTGTAAATTAAAACCGACGATGTAATTCAAATATTGAAACTGTATGAAATACACAAAGGAGTAAAAACGAAAAAAAATGCAAGGAAAATAAGGTTTTATCAACAATTCACTGAGATCAAACTACCAATTAGTTAATAAATTGATTGGTTAATCGATAAAAACATCACAATATCTTAATCACTTTGATTTCAGCTCTGCAATAAATCGTTCATATTCGGCTAGCTTTTCTGCATCTCTACGACGCTTTCTTCGTTGCCTTTTATCAGCTGCTTTCGAATATTCCGTTTTTCGATCTTTCGTTTTAGCACCATCATTCTTCATTTTAACTATCTAAGAGAATAAAAGAAGAATAGAACTTATTGAGATTAATAGCACCTTGCAAATACTGCCTCTACGAAATCGCACCTCTCTGATATCGATTTTAAGATTGAAAAAAAAATGTCAAAAAGTAAAAGCACCGATTATTTACTATAGATTCTTTTTATTTTTTGTGAGAAATCACGATCTGACGCGATATAATCACTACCCACTACCAAGACCTAGGCTCCTCGCTCCGAAATAAAATCCGGAAAAATTTACCTCAACTGATGGGCTTCGTTCTAGATTCCTTAAACCATTTAACGCACGTGCATCATCTTTTATCGTTAGACTTTTTTCATATTTCGTTTTTGCTTCATCTTTTTTACCGGCTTCTTCTAATCTGGAATATATATATATATATATTATACTTAAAAAAAGAAAAAACTACATCAGTCGTTGATAACCCGATAAAAAATATTACATGCAGCAAAATCATGGGACAACCGAGTTAAAAATTTAATTTTGAAAATAATTCAAATTACCAACTGATTAATGTTCAAACATCAAATGAAATGTATGCAAACAATGAACAAAACAAAGCAAATAGTACTGCTGGCAGTGTTATCAGCTTGTACCAAACAAATAGACAACTTTATTCATAGCTGGTATAGCAGCAAGAAACAATATATCAACGCTAGTCACATTTTCTTAGATTGCTTTGACACAGCATAAACAGCTGCATCTAATTTTTATTTTCCTTTACTCTTTGCCTTTCTTCTTTTTCTTCAATTTTATTTCCACTTCTTCTCTTTTTAAAACTTTTTACTTTTTAAAATCCGATTTCTACGGGTTCTAGCATAGATAGATTCAACACTTGAATGCATGACAATTACGCACTATCTGGGTGGAATTAATTCTAGTTACTACCTTTTAGCTTCCTGTAATAACGTTTCGATCATATAATTTCTTGCATTTGTATGCGATGCATTTATTGCCAAAGCTGCATCTAAGTCTGTTTCGGCTAAATTATATTGCCCCATATTGGCATACCTAAACTGCATTAAAATCAATTTCAATTATCAATTCCATTCAGTTCAATTATAAAAAATATTACATGCAGCAAAATCATGGACAACCGATTCAGTTCAATTATAAAAGCAAATTCTTATGTAGAATGAACAAAATTTGGAATGTTTAATGAACAGAAACTACTTTCGGAATTACTTTATGGAAATAAACTGAAACCAAAAATATTTAGAATAAACAACAACATACGCAGCTGCTCTGCCAACTAGTGCTTCAATATTTTTTTCACAAATGGAGAGTGCTTTGTTGAAATGCTGCACAGCAGTAGCATTTTCGCCTTCTCGAATCTTATCAACGCCCCTTTTGGCAACACTCATTGAAAGATTCTCATTCTGCTTACGACGGATATAAGGAGCACGTTGCTTTGGCGAAAAATCCGTATCTGAAGCTGATTTGAATATTATGCACTTCCACCATTTGTTTTTGTATATATCTCCAAAAACTTCACATAGAGAAAAGATCCGAAAGACCAAAATCAATTTCCTTACAATTTGACGTGCTCTTTTCCATTATAGCCGATCTAAAACTGTGCATATATATATGCATATATTTAAAAAATTGAAAATATATATATACATTATTTTTTTCAAAAAAAACCTTTTAAATCATGCAAAAAAGAAATAGCTAAGTCGGTCTGTATACCAAAAAGCGTTGCGAGATTAGGATTAGTGGCTGGTAGATAGTCCTTCAGACATTCATCGAAAGTTTTGGTCCCAATTTCTTCACCATTCCTTTAAATATTCATTTTTGGTTGAATTCAAAATCTTTAATCTTAACATTCAATTCTGTTTTCAGAGCTGAAAGCAAAACAAAACTGACCCAACAAAATCAACTGGCTAATCTTTCAACTTATAGAAAAATTTAATAAACTGCATTGATGCAAATCGGATGAACCGGCTTAAAGTAACTCTTAACCACCTAATAACATTCCTGAAGCTTTTAGAGAAAATTCCTGTTATATTTCACTATCATCTAGCTACTACCATTAACAATGCAACAAATCACCTAAGTAAGACCAAAATCTTAATAAAATTTTAAAGAAATTCAGCTAACCTGAAGTAAGCCGGCAATTCAGCTTCCGTCAAAAGACCCTCAATTGAAAAGAAAAATCAATAAAATGAAGATATAAACAAGACACCAAAATATTAAATCCATATTTAAATTACTTCTGTGAACGATTTCAGTTCCAACTTTTATATCTCACTTGCAATATACATGTATAAAGAAAAAATAGGATGATCAGGGAAAAAAAAATACTTACCGCATCTTCATCTATAGCAAAAATCGGAATTTTTCTTTCATCATCAAAGCCAACTACCAAAACTGCAAAACGATGCGATTAAGCTAATGATAAAATAATAACGGTTTTAAAACGAACCTCTGATCAAATCGTTTGGTCGGTAATCATGTCCACTTTGTAAATTTCGCTCCAGTAAAACCTGCAGCAAAACGAAAAAAAGCAGGATGGACTTTTGATAACAATGAAGAAATTTAGTCTTAAATGATTAGGGGAGGTCGAGGACTAATGCCGTTACTCTACGGATGTTAAAAATGACCAAAATTGGGCAGTTTAACTTTCAAGATTCCGTCTTAATGGTTACTCTCCAACTGAAGCTGTTTCAGTACCCTAGAATAGCCTAAATTGAAGTGTATTGAAATGTGAAATAAAGCTTAGTGCATCAAGCTCTGTCACACATTCCTCAACGAGTAATCAAAACTGAAAATGATGTGGATAATAAATTCATATGATTCAGGCAAATTATGAAAACACACATTATTTCATTAGTAAATGTATTTATTAAAAGAATTTGTCATGAATCTCACTTGAAAATCATTAATCCACCTCAAACTTCGGCGAAACGAATGTAACGTGCAAACAGGCTCAGCATAGACACCAGCAAGCTCGACACGCCGGATTCGGAAGCACAATTCATCACCAACCTAAAATTCAAAAATATGGTTGAAAATGTTTTTGGTAAAACTCTTCGATGACATAAAATTAATCAAGTATGGCCAGTATGCTAACAATGTATCGTATTCATTGAAACAACTTTTCCGAACATAGTCATTGAAGCTCAAGTATGAGAGAAATCAATTCTTAAAAAGTATGGCAACTATCGTCCCCAAATATGGATTATAAAAAAGTACTCTAAAACTTCCCTGAGCAACATAAAACAGTGCATACTACATGTTATTAACTTATTAGTAGGCAAATCAGATTGGCAAACTGTAAAATTAAATTTTCAAATAATTACCCACCTGTAGATCACTGTATAACTTCTTTTTCGCATCCAAACTACTAATCTCTGTCGCAAAACACTCAAAAACCGGAAAAGCATCATGTCTAACACTTAATATTGTAGAATCTTCATTTAGAAGCTTTTCTATGCCATCTTTGGGTAAAAAATTTCCACATTTTGCATCTAAATCATTCTCCCTAGAATGAGTGCTGGAACCATTTGTGTGATCATTTGCTCGATCGTGATAATAATTATGGCTTGATAAGCGATGTTGGTGTCGTCTACTAGTTGCACTTAACGGTGGTGACATCTAGTATCAAAATATTAATATACTGAAAAATAATCATTTTAAGCTTCAATCTTGTGAAAGTGGATTGATTAATTACAGATGCAAGAACAAAAAAAAGGATTATATTACTTAGATCATTAAATGATCATCGAATGAAAAGATCCATTTCGGTATGTCGTCGTGACATTACCGGAAGAGATGAACAAGAATGATCCAATTATGAACCTCGTTCTCGGTAAAATCAAGAAATCTTAAAACTCCTTAATCTACTTTCAATTTATGACTATAGCTCAACTCTCAGTCATATATATTAATGTCATCAGGAGAATTGATAGTGTGAAAATCATGATATGATAGTCCGGAAATGCTTATTATCGACAGTGTGATGAATATTCTTACTAATAACAATATCTATTCCAATTATAAAAAAAAGGAAAATTAATCTGAGGAAATATTTTTTAATTACCTTTACCATTTTGTTTAGAAGATTAGAGGTACTATAGTGCCTTATGCTTCCGGTCGTTATTCCAAAATTAGAAAGCTAGTATCTGTTTATAGCTGGGCTAAATATACATTTCAGATATTCAACAAAAAAATCTATATTCCTAATATTTTGTGACTGCATAATTCTTCCCACTTACAAATTCCGAATTTTCATTTCTTGCGGTATGCCAATATGATTGCTTAGTGCTTTCTCTTACCTCTTTCATTTATAACCGTATAAAAAAAAAGCTTTCTCATAAATCTTCTTTCAACTTTTCTATTGCAAAATCCAGAATTCTAAAACCACGAATTCAAAAATAAGTAAATGATAAAACGTATGTAAATAATATGAATAGTAGAGGAAATTGTAAGTAGTAAAATAGGAGAAAGCAATAAAACCTCATCCACAACACGATGATTATTTTCATTTATAAATGATTTTTTTTATTGGGATGTACGCTCATATGCACAAATGAAAGTAGGAAGATAATCACTGTAATTGGTTAATAAGGAAATAAGTAAACAAATAAAGCATTTTAAGTAAGTGCTCAATTTTAAGTAAGTGCTCAGTAAGTGCTCAGTAAGTGCTTGAATTAGCAAATAAGTGAATTTATACGGTACTGACAATAATAGAGCGAAAAATAGGTAGTGAGAAGACCCGGAAACTGAATGATATCGAAAAAAGACTGGAAATGAGAAAAGACTAAGTAGGATACCCGGGTATAACATAATACAAAACTTGTCAAAGAAATAATCGGTAAAGATGACGAAAATATAACTGACAGACATGTCTTCGAACAAGACAAAAACAGCTGGTTGGAAGGATATGATTTTAAAGAAAAGAAAAAAGTTAAAAATATATAATTTCAAATAAATTTACGGACTGATCATTTCATATGACAGTTAATTGCATTAATATATACTGATGGGAATGCATTCAAGTCGGTAAATTCAGAGTAAACCTGAAAAACTTCAGAGTAAACCTGAAAAATAAAAACTTCACTAGTAAATTCAGAGTAAACCTGAAAAATAAAAACTTCATTAGTTTAACAATAAATGTCGTCGTATCAAACAAAAGTTACGATTACGACAGAATATGAAAAAAAATAAACATTACTGTTGGAAATCTAAAGATTCCTCAAGCCAGCTGAGCATGGAAAGATAAAAACACCTGATACTTCACATATTACACGGAGTACAAGACAATAAAAAGAGAAAAAAGTGAGAATGGCAAACAATGATTGTCAATAAAAGAGACAATTTTACATTTTCTAATTTATGAAAGTATAATCATCAAAATCAAGTCAACAACACTTATATCAAATTTCCGAAAATCCTGCTGAAGTTATAAAAAATTGGAACTGTAAAATAAAAAATTATTCATGCAGCAAAAAATGAAATGAAAGACAAGAGAGACAGGGAAAGCATTAGAAATCTCAAAGGAAAAGCGAATTAAACGGCATTATATAACTTTGTTTAAACAGTGAGCATTACCAACCATGTCTGGTAATGTTTCATAACATGAGATTAATGTGCAATCCCCTCACAGTTCAAAAAATTTATGAAACAGCTTTTGCAAAAATTAAATAAATGAAATGCTATTAAAAATACCATAGGAAAACTACTGTAGACTGAAACTATCTTTCCTGCACATCATCTTCATATATTTCGCGACAGCCTTCAACATGAAATACTGATAGTGCATTGAACAACAGATAACTGCCATAGACTGTTTTCTCTTTTGTCGTCCAGTTTTTCGCAGGACCATAGTAATCACCTCTTCTAACATTCGTCAAATTTCGAAGACCTGGTTGATTTCAATTTTTGATACAATAATTTGAAATCCACAACCTATTTAAATCTAAGTTTCTTAGATTAAAGAATAATATCGTCCATATTAAAGTGAAGAACATATTTTCTAATTTTTAATTGAAAAGTAAAAACACTTATTTAGGAGATGCTTCCTGAAGGATGATACAACATAAGGAGCTTTATGGGAGTGCAAAGCAATATCATCTATATTAGTGCCACAAGTGTGATATCCATATAAGAAAAAGCTATGGCCCATCCCTTAGATGAAATGTTCAATTAATTTGCACAGATCATGTAATTCAAACAAATATGTTACATATAATATATGAGAATGTACTGGAAAATCAATGAACAAATTTACCGATGGCATCAATCATCGCTGCCTCTCTTGTAAATGCTTCCGTAGGAATTGTATTCTGGAAAACATGTAATGACACAACACCATGGCCAGCATCCCAAAGACTGACAATTCTTTGCAGTTTTTTACTTTTCTGAATAAACAGTTCTCTTCAGTTTCCTGTTAACAACTCAAAAAACAAAATCATTGGGTAAGATGACAAAACTACAATAAAATTTTACAGACTAGCTTTGGTCATTAGATGATCGATCATTAGATCTTCCGGTCATTAGATGTGTGTCCAGTTCAGTGATTAGTAAAAATCATCATATTTTGTAGCAGCATTTTAGCTAATGTTGCTAGGCTAAGTTGTATATCTGTTCAGGATATGGAAGATGTATCTGACAGTAGAACCGTGAGACAATTTCATTTTGATTTTTTGTTCAGAAAACAAATTGCTGATAACATGAACTAACAGTAATTTTGAAAGCTAAAATTTCAAATTACTTTTTCTTACCAATAGAACACTATGGCCAAAACCTTTGGCTCGAACAGCATCCACCAGATGTTGGAGAGGACGAGAACGCTTCCCTTTACCAATATAAAATATGGAATCAACAAATTGTTGCATTGTACAGTTACTGCTAGGAAGACTGATAACGGAAGGATCTGAAGCGTATAACACGACTTTACACGAAACCTGAGCGGTAATATTTCTATAAAAAACTGGCTTGTAAAAACAGCAAACACGTACTGAAAACCAAATTTATGTGTGAATTTTGAAAGTAATACAACTAGCTAAAATAATTTTCAAGCTGCGATAATTTCAAACCAACAAACTTCAACAACAACCTTTCTTTAAAACTCACCAATTAAAATATAACAAAACGAAGTAGGCCTATTTCCTCCTCTCCATTGTTCACCGGGAAATACGTCAAAACTGCTTATAAGAATTTGATCAAGCTTCGAACCTTCAGAAAATGAGTGACCGGCTATCCAACGTTCAAGTGCCCAGCTGTACTCTGCAAGAGAGTGACTGAAGGAATTTTTGAAACTGAACAATTTGAGGCACATTAAAATTTCTTTTTAGAAATAAGCTCACAAATATCTGACATATTTACTTAATTTTGAAACACTGGAAGGTAGATTTGCAATCAAACGCGCCAGTTTTAGCTCATACGCTGGACGCGTATTTTCAAGCAGTGGTCCGATACACTCGCCCCTGAAATCGTTTAATTCTTATTCCGTTTTTTCCTAAGAAATGAACGCAGTATAATTCAATATTAAAAAAAAGCACAAATCTCAGAAAACCTGGAAGTCAATCTCGTATTAATTAGTCATCAGTATTTCCTAATTTCCAATTGCTTTTGATTTAGATACCTCAATTGATGAAGAAGCAAGCCTCCTCTCTCGTGCTCTGAACAGGATCAGGGAGATAACATACTTACATTATAAAGTCCTTCAGACAAAACTAGAGCAACATCCGAAAGAAAGGCATACTGAATACAAAATATTATTAACTCAATGAAATGAAGTGTGTAACAAACGGAATTAAGTGTTAATTACTTGCCTTTTGGCCAGTTCCTGTTTTAACCGTTCATCTGACAACCGACGCACTACTGCCAAAATTTCCGCCGGAATCTTTATACTTGAAGCTGGAATGAGCATTGTAACAACATATGTTGACAGAATATTTTGAAGAAAAAAATAAGTAAAGATTAAAATTATTTTACAAAAAATTATTTTACAGTAACTCTAAATCTTCCTTATTCTTAAATCCTTCTTCTAGGAAACTGCGTTGTAAATTCACTTTGGAAATTTTCAGATATGCGAATAAAATTTAAAAGAAAGATTTAAAAGAGAAAAACTTACTTTCAACATGAGATTCTTTGGCCATCGAATCCATGACGTGAGGAGAGGCTGGACTAAGTTTCAGTGATGCAAATTCTTCGGATAAAATATAAGCTGATGTATTACTCGAATTTCGGCTACACAACAAGCGATGATCCTCTCTAGTATTATATTCAGGAGCTGTAGCAAAAGTCATATTATCATCGCTTTCAGGTTCAGGCAGTTTCACGGATGACGAAGTGGACTGTTGCGCTGAGTGCACTGTGAGAGCAGATGTTCGTTCAGATGATTTTTTCTCTTCAAAATTAAAATTAAAATATCATCCACAGTTTACTTACACCCAGTCAATTTAGTATTTTGCAAGAATTATTGAAACTTTCAAGATTCTGTAACATTCAACTAGTGAAGAACATTCAATCAAGCAGGTAATATTAAATGTAGCAAAAACGTTTTGTAACAAAGTTAAATTTGACAAAGAAAACTGAATTATATCTGATTTGGAAAAATAGTTTAATGATATAACAATTGCCTTAAAGGAGTTCATTTGTTCATCATCTACCAATCCGATGATTTTAGAAAACATATGTTCATGTCATGTGGTTTTAATATTTCCTTCATAATCCTAAATGCTTCCTTTATGATCCTTATCCTCTTTGGAGTCAGTCTACTTTTTCCCCAACAATGCAACAGCTTTAGCTAAATGATAGATCTTGTTACAAGCCGATTAAGAAATTTAGCCAAAAAAAATGACTATTTAGCAATCTTACTCCACAATACAGTTGAAAATTTCACGATAGAAAAGTAATCAAATGATCAGAAATTTAAAAAATTCACAACTCAACGCATCAGTGAAAGGTATCCTGTATACCGAACTTATTTCTTTCTATTTCAATGCAATTATGTCTTACCTATCGGAGAAAAGGACTTTTTTTTTCTCGCTTTATCAACAGGAAAACCCGGTTGGTTCTTCCGAAAAGCCAGCCGTAATCGTCTTTCCTCCTCTGACAGAAAATTCTTAGTCCCATCATAAGAAGGTGACCAGGAATGCGATCTCTCTAGTTGTGGAAGTGTTTCGATTGCCTTATTCGTTCCACATGAGAACAGTCGATTTAGAGCGCGCAAAAATGATTGCTGTATAGATCGACTCTTTTCAGGAGTTTCGGTTTCATAGAGACGCTCAAAAAATTTTTTCACCGAACCTTTTGCCATATCTTTCGCTGTTCTGTAATGGAAACAATCGTATATTTAGAAATAAATTGTAAAACTGAAAATTGAAATAAAAAATTTCGTGATCAAAAGGTGTTGCTTTCTTAGTTTTCATAAAGGGTTCGAAAAAGTTTTTTCAAACTGTCACTCTCTTCCTGATAACAAAAAACTTCAAAAATTAAATCTATCCCTATGCAGTTTCAAGCACGCTAACCACCCACAACACATGAGAGTTTCCAAATATGAAAAATTTTGTAGTAAACGACTGCATAGTGCCGTTGAAAAGTGAACGAATGCAAGGTAACGATAAAAGAACCACTAAATATGTTCGCCAATTTTATAAACTCCAAGTTAAATTTGAAAGAAAAAGAAAAAATTCGTGTATATTTCTCTGTCTTTAGAATATTAAGATGAGGGATACAAAAAAAGTTCCATCCTAAAATTTTTCCTTTCAATTCCTGTCTTAATTTTACAACAAATTTTGGAGTTTTACATGCAATTAAATGTCAAGAAAACCAAAATGAAGTTCGATAAAAACATGACCTACCTTCTGTTATCATCTTCCTGAAAAGGATCGGCACCAAAATACATCAGTAACTGACACATTGCCAAATTATCCCACGCAGCAGCAACGTGCAATGCTGTTAGCCCTTCTTCTTCACGTTCATTGACATGTTTCTGACCTGTTTTCAACAAATTTTGTACCACGTCCACGGCAGTTGGGTTATTACTTGCTGCTAGCAAATGAAGTACATTTGTTTTCGGCATTGATGCTTATTATTATTTCTAAATATCACCTATAAAAATTGAACAAATATTTGTTTTCAAATTTGAATGTCTACAAATTGTGAGAGGTTGCTATGACCACAATACAACTACCACTTTATAAGCAATAGTCCTCCTCCCTTTATTGCAAAAAATACGTTGTACTAAAGGAAAACCGTTACAATCTGAAAATATTTAAAAGTTTCCGGCTACTTGATTACAAGTATTTACAAGTAATATTCGGTAGACTTATTCGAAATACGTAGTGTATTGATAGCAAATTTACTCAAGAAAAAATCGATAGATAGCGAGATCAGGCTTAAATTACAAATAAACAATCAGTTGAGGCATGGAAGTCTGAAGTGCCATAAACTGGATTGAATTCTTTTGGAAATGAAACCTTGAAAGTTTACAGAAACTAAATGGAAAATGATGTAACGTATGAAACCCTTAAGTAAACCGACCCGACGAACAGACGTAATTAAATCACGTAAGACACTCACGTGAATTACGTGAAACCTCAAAAAGTCTTTAAAATATGCTTTGAAAGCCTCGCCATGCGTAGCAGCTCTAATGGTTCATGCATACAGCTCAAACTCTTCTTTCCCCTTCAACAAACATTTTTTTTTTAATCTCAGGAAGTAACCTTTGATACTATTCTTTTTTTACCCCTTACTTCTCTCTACCAATTTACTTATGATCAGATTTGTTCCTTAATTTCGTAAGATTTCCATATGAATAATCTGAAATCAAATCAATCTTACCCTTGCTTTCTTGAAATTATGAAGTATAATGCTATGGTTGGCAATCTTTTTAGTTTCTAGTGATTAAATAACCTAATAACAATCATTTTATACCGTTTAGTACCACTTAGGAAACGTCCAATCTCACGTTAAATACGTGCGTTTATGAAGTAAATGAACAAATAGTAGCATGCGTTAGGCATAACTTGACATTTGTCCAACATAATGTGACAATCGTTCAGCAACACATAATAATTGCTTAGCATTAATTATTCAAAGTTTCAAGCATACTTCAGGTAAATTTTGCAGCAATTGTTTAACGCATGCTGTTTTACGTGATAACCGCATCAGAATAACTGTTCACATTATATGATAACTGATATTGCAAATTTGTTTATTTATATTTAATGAAAATTATCGAAATAATTTTATTATATTTATAAATGAAAACAAGAAAATGACGAATAATATCCAAAACAGGACATTAAAAGAATGAAGGCAGTTATACCTATCATCTATTGTTTTTTTAAATCTAACTTATACCTGTAGAATCAATTGAGTTAGGAGATTTGTGGCATTTCAATGAAGGAAGAGAAAGTACTTGAATTAATAAAATAATCCAAGTGCTAAATTATCAACCAGTTTAATTTCAAACCAAGTTTATGAAATTTTAGGCCTAAACCAAGTTTACGCCTAAAATTTAATTTACCATTATTACTTTTCCAAATGTTGAAAGGTTTCCGAAACAAAATTTCTTGATCTTAAATTAGAAATGAGTTTATGACAAACGGAATAGATGTATTAAGTTCACAGTACAATGTTGATTTCTTTTTTCCTCCTTTATGGAATTAACATCAGAATAAGAACTATTGTAATATAATCATATATATATATATATATATATATATATATATATATATATATA
>NW_018108371.1:45226-54576 GCF_000183805.2 Loa loa | reverse complement strand
AATATAATATATATATATATATATATATATATATATATATATCTGGCAAAATTATCCGAAATGATTATGAATTATGGCGATACAGTTTCTTCCTGATCACTTCCGTTTAACTGTTCTTAAAATATCTCATAGACAAAATTGATAAATGATATCTGGAATATACTTCCTAATCCAATTTTGTCATCAAATTTTACCCGAACCTGCAAATATGATAATGATGAAGAAGAAGTAACAAAATCAACAATGTTTAGTTTTATGTATTTTGAAATAAAATCTGAGATTTTTAAGATTACGTTACGAAAAATGGGCCAAAATGCGCTGCAAATTAACTGCCCTAGGCAAATTAGCTGGTTTATTTACATCACCTTGACTACCTATGAAGCAGTCGTTATTCGTCATAAGAATTAAAGTCTGATAGAATATGTTGCGGAAAGAAGAAACTGAACTTTCTTTAATCCTTTTAAATAGTAATAAGGTTAGAAGTCTTTTATTTTTTCCGCATTTCATTTACATTGTAATCGATATTTGTTAAAAATTAGCAAATCATAAATAAAGCCGATTAGATATTTTTCTCCTTATGCAAATTATGAGCATTTAATCCATTGACTTTCCTTTCTTACATTTATCTAATCATTTGCTCATCTTTCATAAAACTGATAAGGCTAACAATTTATCCATTCATTTCACCTTGTTTACTATAATTTTGGAATCGTTTAAATCATTTGTCATAATTATTTGCATATCTGAAATGAAAAAAAAAGCAAGAATTTCGTCGTAAAAATATGAAAATGATGTAATAAATTTAAAAAGCAAAAATTTCATCGAACTTTTTGTTTTTCACGTCGAAATTTATTAAATTTAAAAATAAACTGAAACAAAAAATGTTAGAAAAAAACTTAATCGACATCTATAATGATTGTAATTTTATTTTATGATAAATTTCTGTTTGGGTATGTTAGGTGTATGAGTATGTGACGTCTGTGACATATATAACGTATCTCGAACGTATATGACGTGTGTGACGTATAAGGAAATGTATTACTCAAATGGATGCTATCCCACACATGTAAGCCCGATGTAAACGAAACAGATATAACAAAACCTATTACGTTTACGTCGTTGGATAGTACGAATACTGCGTCTTTGATTGACATTACTTTTTATTCTCTGCCAATGACCCAATTAGGTTTTGTTATACTAATGGTGTATTTATACTATCACTCTGATTTTCTGGCAAAGGTTAGGTTAGAAGAATTCATTCTGGCTAAGTGGGCTAAAGGAACGTGGTGTGACGATGATATGTCGTAATAGTTCAGTTATGATATCTCAGTTGAAGGATTAGACAAATTCTGTCCACATCTAGCTTCACGGCAACCATTCTAGGAGAAGAATAACTCTAACTCCAAACCTGAGTAGATAAAGCCTAGTTAACCCTGTAAGAACATCCACCTTAGAGAAGGATATTCTAACTAAATCTATATCCTGAGGAGTTCACTGTCACCGTCTTGTTCGCTAGGTCGTGATAGGTAAACCTTAGGAATAAAGGTGTGGTCAGTTCCGCTCACTCTATGCCTGCGCAAACTGGAAGAATACAAGGACACATTTGTAGCGTTTGCATCAAGCATGGATACAGTCCTACTCAAATTTTCGTTCGTGAAGCCTCGTCTTAGGAGTGAAAGTGCGGTAATATCGCGAAATTGCGGGAACGATTCGGGTTAGAAGAGAATTTACTTTCTAGTGCCAAAAGACTGCATCGCACTGTTATAAGTTATCTATTTAGGATAACAATCAAAGTTACTATCCCTACCTCTATCATCAGGTATGTTGTGTGTATGTTTTTTTTTCGTGTATTCTATAATTCAATAAGCGAAAGATTAATTGCAATTATTGATTCTTAATCCTTTAGAAGTTTTACTCCGCAGAGTTGAAATCCGAGCAGTCGTAAAACTCACATTGGGATATTCGTCAAGGAGAAGCTGTCGAAACATACGCTATTCTTTTACGTTGGGTACTTATTGAAGTTCTGATTATAACTGTATGACCATTTTACGAGTATGAATCAAGTTATTGGTATCGTCGAACGTAACGACAGGTATTCATGGCTTACGTATAATGTCAGAATCGTTATCCGATAATTCCATAATTTGCGGGACGATTAATGTCTAATTTTCTATATAGAAGCACGTCTTACGGGGATAGTTGATGTCATATTCAAGTATACATAAACTGAATTCTCCGTCATAACAGTATGCCTTTGATCGTTCTGTGAAAAGGATTGTGCGTAGTTTAAATATGAGCAGTAAGAAGCTTAGGTTAGCGTGTGTTTCGTAAGAAGCTTAATTGAAACAATTATGGATTTTAAATTAGTGGAAAAGAATAACTAATTAATTATGAACATAGTCCACGCTGTTTACGTTAAGGATCATTGGCTATCTAATTCAGAAAATGCATTAGTAAGAATTAGCTGAAAAAGTTCTCTCAAGTTTCTTATTGTCTTTCTAACTGGTATTTGAAAAATGAATACGGAATTCCGCTATCACTATCCAGTTTACTTACATTTTACGCTTTAACTGTTTATCACTGATGTATTTGTTGCTTGTCACTTATGCACTGGATTATTTGTGACATATATTTTGATTGGCTATATACCGTTTGTCAAAATAATGGGAGAGAACTGGCGCGAAAAGTAGGGGATATTTAAATAGGTAGGTCTTATAACGGAGATAACAATCTATGGCAAGACAATGGGTTAAAGAATTTACCAGCTGTTACCGAGAGGGAGAGGGATAAAATAATTTAGTGTTGATTGGATAATTTCTTTTTTAACTTTTGAAAGGAGGGAGAGGTAGAGGGAGAGAGAGAGAAGGATATTATAGCTTGTTAAAAGAAGTAATTCAATATTCAATAAATTGAATGAAATGCAAAATGGATTAGTGGAAGAAATTAGTGGAAAAGTGATGGGCTTACGTGTAACTGTGATTCAATATGGTCTGCAGCAGTTATCTTTGCAATCTTTGCTAAAGTTAGGTGGAAAATTTTCTCATCACCTATTACAGACAAGAAGTATCATATTCTGTTCGAGTGATTTGGAAATTGTGCGATACTTTTACTTTCTTATTTTGTATTTAAATAGGATAAATATTTTATTGGTGAATGAGATTTATTTTAGATGATAACGACTGATGAAATGATGAACGCTAAAAGTGAAAGACCAAACTGTTCAGATGATATCATCCGGAATGCACAATTGAATGCAGCAGAAGCACTTCGTAAACAACAACTTGAAGTTGAGCGGGTCGATAAAGTTTTGTCACTCTTAAAAGAAATGAAATCGAATGAATCAGAACAGGTTAACCTGAATTTATATGTTGTGAAGTAGGGTGAAAATCCAAGCTGTGACTTTGTTTAATAATATGGAAATTTATTGTATTGCCGTCATTTCTATTAGCATCACTGAGCTTATCTCATTAAGTTATTTTGTAAGGGATATGTAGTAAAATAATCCGATGCAGTAAATTCGGTTAATAGCAGAAATATTGAGAAGTTAATATGGAGTATTTTTTTTATCGCTGTATGAATTTGGAACTTTTTTGGTGAGACTTGAAAATCCTGGTGGGATATCTGATGAATTATGCAGGAAGTAGCTAACACTGCTGTTGATTTGTTATTTTGGTAATTATTTAGTTATTTTTTGTTTATTTGTCTGTTCGGTGAACATCTTAAGAACTCTCAGATTAAGGTTAGAAGAGCAATAGTGAGATGATATGTTAAACTATAGTGATGAAAGGAGTACTTACCATTGTTATAATAGTGACGGAAATAATATGACTACTTTTAGAATTTAAAATTTTTAGCTAAAATATTGGAATTGTTTGAATTTGGAACTTCTGGATTGAATGATGCAGAATTTATTGTTGACAAGTCTTGTTAGCTGATTTGTTTTGTAAGATTGTTGTGGAAGCTTATCTCAAAAAATTTTGTTGACGATGCAAAAGAAGAGTGATGATAATGATTATTATTGTCCGGTAATGTATGAGAATATGATGATGATAGTTGTTCATGATGCTTATTTTTGATGATAGTAATAATCAGTTGAAATATATAAGTATTTTTTACTTATTTTTCAATAATAATGATGAAAATACAGTTTTTTCGTTGTTTAGGATCTATTATTGGATGAGACGTATGAATTTCGAGGTTTACGAGAAGTTCGTGAAGAGTTAAACCAATACACAGCTCTGGTACAACATGTAATGAGTTTGGCAAAACGACATCGTTCGAATTATTCGAATCACGAATATGTTGCTGATAATGTTGTTGAAAAAGCTCGTGATGACTGCGATATTCGTAATGAATTCGATTATCACAATCCAACTACTTCTACTGCAACAAGTTGGTTAATTGATTTACCCAAATCCTTAATTTTTCAAATCAAGTTTACTTACGTAGGTTTTTGGTGACATCGAAAAGCGGCATTGATAAATATGCGGTAATTCTTTTTCATAGCGCTGTAGTTCCGATATGGTCCAATTCCTTAGCATAGAAATGATATATTTGATAGTAATATAAGTGATGGTTGCAAAAGGACAGTAAACTCATTTTGCGTAATACTGGTTAAATCTGTTAGACCCACATATTGTCGAATGATTTGTATCCATCTGGGTAAGATTTATTCCTGTTAATTATCAATAATTTATTTCAATATTTCAATACTGTGGATGTTTATGTGCAACAAATATATGTCCCACACGGGATTTTGTTGAAAAAATTAAATATAACCCTGCTTTCATTCTTAAAAATTTGTCTTATACTTCAAATTTAAAATTCATTTAGTTAAAATAGTTCCAAATTTTTATTTTTTGAAAATAGTTTTAATTTGAAGTCTTCAAAAAAAGCATAGATTTTAGGTCGAAATTTGATTAATCCGCGGATGAGCCATTTAGCTATTACACCAACGACTACAGTGCATGTTTCGCCAGGATCGGCAGATACAGTACCGAAATGTAATTGTGATAATCCTTTGCATATCAGGCCGAAAGAAGTGCTTGTTGATGCTCGGCGAATTGTGCAGAATCAGCGAATATATTCTGCTAGTGAACCTGGTTCGTTAATGCAACTGGTTCAGCCGACAGTTACTGCAAATCAAAAACCTCATCCATTTTTATCGCAGGTATTTTTGTTTTAAAAAGAATATCACAATAAATTCTTGTAACTTTTCCTAATTATACGGGAATGATATAACAGATATCGCTTAGTGATAAGATCAATCAACATATGCATCTTACTTTTACAATTTGATAGGCTGGATCTAATTCACATTCTCTGCATGCGGCCATGCAGAATGTCCTTGGATCTTTGAAACGTACTCTTCCTGGATTTCATCCAACAGCTTCAGCTATTTTAAAAAGTGATGTGGTTGATTTCATTTCTGCATTTGCTGCTGCACTTCGGCGTTACGATGATCGTATACGCTCACAAATAAAACTACTCCTTGAGTAAGAGATTTGTTATTTCTCAGAATTTAGACTTCGGTTACTTTTTGGCATTAAGTTTGACTGAACCACGTTAATCGTACCTTCTTTCACATGCAGCCTTTCTATAATGGTTGCACACACAGTCTTGCTTTGACTGAAATTGAATAAATAATATACATTGGGTTTATATCCGATTTCGTTCAAATTATCAGCTGTCTATTATCAGCTTCTGTTGCAAATATTTTCGGCTCTGTTGATGTGTTATGATAATACATGCAGAATTGAATTGAGAATAATTTTACACAGGAAGTACGATTCATCAATTAGCAATACAAAACGTAGCGAACTTGTTTGTGAGATCGATCATTTGCACAAAATAAGCCGTTCTGCAACTATCAAGCGTGAACAGGTTTGTAAAATACCATATTTGAATTACCAAAACATTAATATATTTTGCTTGACTTGACAAGGATTGTTCAGGTTACACTGAGTTTAATTGTCTACAATTTACTAGGAAGTAATCTCTCCAAGAACGATTGATTCATTGTTCTATCAAAGATATTGATTATCCTAGCAGGAGAATTTTTACTACAGTTACTGATCTCTGTTGCTGTCACATTATGCTAGCTTAAACAGCTGAGTGTATATATCCAAAAAGGGCTTATGATATCATCTATTTTATCATTTGTTTTAATCCATCTGGTTATGTAACAGCTGAATGTTGCGCATCATCTTTCTACTAACAAAAACTACTGTCTACCTTCTACCTGTAGCACTGCGTAAAGTGTTTATGCTACAGTGATGAGTAGTTTATCTTGAATCTGTGGATAATTGAAGAAGTTATGTTTCATCGCTTAGCATGCAAGCAATGGGAAATAAGGGGATTGGTGTTGGTAAGGTTTGAGTAATTTGTAATTTGTGCACAAAGAATTGTTCAAGATTTATTCCCAGTGTTCAAATCGTAAAATCTAAATTATATTCCTTAATTTACATCGTTTCGTTTTTAGTCGTTTTCCCATCTTTCTTCTTCCTGTGCTTTACTACTCAAAAATATTTCCTTTTGCATTTCATTTTTGTTATACATTGCAGTTGTTGGATATCATCCGTGGCCCGTATTACCAAGCAATGAATTGTCCGCTATTACGTCAAATGAAAATTCTGCATTCAACGTTTTCGTCAAATTTGTCGTGAAAGTAGAGGCAGCCGGTTATGTACAGTTCAAATATTCTAGTCTCACTATATTTCAATCAATCATTCACGAAACTTGTTACTCTTTGGTTCTGTAAATAGTTCTAAATTCATGTTTAATTTAAAATTGATTCTGTCCAAATAAAAATTTTGCCTGCCTTAAAATTTTATGTAAAATTCGGACCTTTAAATACTGGAATTACTCATTATTCATATTACGCAATATAATTTGCTAGAAATGAATATTAAACATTTCTGAAATTCGCCTACAATGGAATAGATGATATGTCCATTTAACAGTACAAAGTATCCGAAAGCTAGTTCTGAGCTTATCCGCCAGTCAGGCTTTGATCAGATTTTATCTCTCATTACTTCTTTTCCTTTGCTTGCTATAAGGAAATCTGTGTTTAGTAAAAATAATTTTGACAATTAGCAAAAGTCTGTGTAATACAAATAAGTGTTGAATGAAAAATATGACTATCTTCAGTCTTATATGCATTTGATGTTTTCATTTTATTATATAACTTAGAAATAAACATTTTATCTCAATGATATATAAATATAGAGTTTTTCATGGTTTCATTCAATCGTTGGTTAATAATTTCTCATGAAAGATATCGAAATATTCCGAACTTTCTCATTCAGTTTTTTCTTTTAGAAAAAAAAAGATAAAAACCTTTTTGCAATAAAATGACAGATACGTGATTTAAAGGAGAAAGAACATTTCGCAGTTATTCATCAATTTGTTCCGCACTACGATTCTCACCATGTCAAATGTTCCGTCCACTACTTTAAACTTTAGAATTTTTCAGGAAATGAGCCGGTTTTCTGCAAAATTCTGAAATGATAAAAGCCACTATATTTATCCACCTATTGGTTTGGATTTATTTTAATATTCATTGTTTTTTCAGACAGGAATAGTGATCAAGTTTTAGTTAAATTCATTTCCATTTATAATTTCGATTATTTATTCTTACTTAAAAATATCGAAGTTTCCATTTAGTTCTAAATTATATTTTTGAAATTTTCTTTTTTTTTAAATTTTGGTCAAGTAATTTGCAAGCAAATAATTCATTTCACAATTATCCATAGCATTAAAGCTTCAAATCAATTCTAATTAATGGTACCAAATTCACTTTCGAATCTTTTTGATAGTTATATTTAGCGGTACATACATGATCGTTATCAGTTAACATTGGTAGTATTTTAAATGATAAATTACAGACAATGTTTTATTCTCAAAAGATTTCATTAAATATTTAACGTATTAAAGGGCCAATTACTTGGATATTTAAGTATTAAAGTATTGGATATTTATTAGAGTATTGGTAATGAATTGATTTCAGAATGATGCAGTCGTTTTTGCATAAAAAGAAACGATCTGATAATTCTGATGTTAATTTCATTGTAATATGTATTACTTTCATATACTTTCAAAATTTATCATATTGAAATAAAAAACTTCACATAGAAGTTGTAAACAAAGTGACAGTGAATATAGCTGATGAAATCTTTCATAATGACAAATTAAAATTAATTCGAATTAAAATGATGAGAAAATTTTATTGAATTAAATTTTTAATGATAAATATTACTTTTTGCTCTAAACTTCTGTGGAATTTTCCTTTCATATTAATTAATTCTTTGATATATACATATATATGTTTAAGAATTCTGATTTATATAAAATATTAAAAAGTTAACGATCAAAATTTTTAATAAAGTGTGAAACTTTAATCAGCATTTTTTAAAAATTAAATAAGTTAGTAGTGTATTATGAAATTTAATGTAAAATTTGAACAATGAATAGTCAACCCTTCAGATTTGTCAGTGAAATTCTTTTTTTTTGAAGGTTCAACACTTGAATTATGATGCTATTATCAAATCCCAAACAGTAATAAATTATGGTGAGAATTTTTGAGCGATATTAAATCGAAAATAATCGTTTGACGGACTTTTTTTTTCAAATTTGAATTTGAATGATAAGAAAAAAGTGTCATTGCGGTAATAAAATCATATTTGTATGAATATTTTTGGTAGTTTATCATGTGAAAAAAAAAAATCTAACATTTGCCAAACAATAAAATTATCGATTTGAATGAATGAAAGGAAATTTTTTTTTACGAATAAAGTTATTATCAATAATTTCTATAAAAAAGTTTTCAATATTTAGCAATAATAGCGATGAAATAATATTCACATAATGAAATATTTTATCAATGAGCAGTGAAATTTCTTATCAAAATTGTCTAAAAAATTAATGATGCCTAGAAATATCTCGTCATATTACCACGTTATATTACCATTATTATTATCATTATTATTATTATTATTATTATTATTATTATTATTATTATTATTATTATTATTATTATTATTATTATTATTATTATTATTATTATTATTATTATTATTATTATTATTATTATTATTATTATTATTATTATTATTATTATTATTATTTTATTATTATTATTATTATTATTATTATTATTATTATTATTATTATTATTATTATTATTATTATTATTATTATTATTATTATTATTATTATTATTATTATTATTATTATTATTATTATTATTATTATTATTATTATTATTATTATTATTATTATTATTATTATTATTATTATTATTATTATTATTATTATTATTATTATTATTATTATTATTATTATTATTATTA
>NW_018108371.1:39161-43998 GCF_000183805.2 Loa loa | reverse complement strand
TTTTTTTTTTAATCAAGCCATTTCAAACAATTTTTACGAACAGTTTATTTTAATTAATTAGCTATTGTGGCAGTTTTCATGAACACTTATTTGAATTAATTATAATTTATTAGAAATGTCCTTTTCACTTCCTCAGATTTATTTTTAATATATTGCATTCATATTTTCACTATGTTCTAGTTTGTTTTAATTAAAATTTGCATAATAGCTTATTTAGGTATGTAGAAATGAGTTAGACATAGCATAATTAGCATATATGTAAGTATGTATATTGGCATGTAAAGTTTTGTTTAATAATATAGTATGAATGTTGTATTATTTGAAATTAAATGCATAATTTTTAATTAATTTAATACTTAAAAGATTAGAAATTAACCATTTTAATTGCAGTTATTTATTAACAATTACAATTAAACTATCATTTACAAATATTAATATTTTTTGTTTAAAAAATGAAAAAAAAAGGAGAAAAAAACTCTTTGCAGCAAAAAAAAAGACAATTCCTTTCTTTTTTTGAATAATTATTTTATTTTGAATTTAATTTTTAATTATCAAATAGTATTATCTACTCATACTGAATGACATTTATGCATAGACAAAATAATGAAATGACAATGAATTGTTATTCATTTTCCTTTTCCTCTTTTTTCTTCCCTCTCTATTTTTTTTTTTTTTTTTCGATGTACTTTAAAATAAATTGTCATTTTTCGTTTCGATGACATTGAGAAGGTTCTTTTTTTTTAAAGTTTACTTAAATTTTTTTTTTTTGCATATTAATCACTATCATCTCTTTGTTGGCTTTAATTTTTCTTTTTCTTTTTTTTTAATTTAATATTTATTTTACAATTAATTATTAGTTTTAATATTTAACGCCTTAATGTTTATTTGCAAAATTCATAACATTCATAGAATATTTTCCATTTTATATCAAATTTATAATTTGTTTATTTTTATTTTCTTTTTATTATTGTATTTTGTTTTTTTTCTTAGTTTTATTTTAGTTTATGTGTTATTTTACTATTCGAGAAAATTCGATCATCCTTTTCTCTTTTTTTTTTTTTTTTTTATTTCTTATGTTTCATTCATTCCTGTCTGTTGTTGAAATATTACATTTTCAAATGATTCATTCAATATTTTGATAATAAGGAATTTTCTTTTTTTTTTTTTTGTTTTACTTCTTGTCTTATCTTTTCGCTTTCATATCTTAGCATCTTAGGCTTATAAGCGGATTGTCATATCGTCTCATTTCATATCTTGGCATGCTAGGCTTTTAAGAGAAGAATTGCTTAATTTAATTTGCATTGTATAAATTCCTAGCAATTATGAATATATACTATGAAAGCTTTTATAAGGATGCAATAGTTGTGATTGATAGTTTAAAGTAACACATTCATACAATTATTATTTTGAAATGTTTAAGATTAATCTAAGAATTGTTTGAAAATAGAAACTATTATTATTGTTTTTATTATGGTGTAATTTTTTTTTTTTTGCAAGAATTAATAACTAAAATACTGAAATTATATTAGGTTATTACAGGATGATATATTGTTGAATTTTGTGAAATTTGAAACTAGAAATGATTATAGTAATTCGAGAAGAAATAATATTTCAATTTTTTTAAAAAATACAAAATTATATTAATCAATTTTATCTATGCATTTATTGTCCTATCTATTGATTTATATGTAAAATAAACTGATATCAATTTTTTTTTTTTAAATAGAAGATAATCCTTTTAAGTATTTCTATTGGAAAATTTTTATCAATAATAAAATAATTTGGAATTTATCATTTCTCTTATCATTTTTTTTTTTTACAAATCAAACTGATACTATCCTAATAATTTCTTAAATTAAACTAACTTTCAACTTAAAATTGTACTATCTAAAAATAATCAAATCAATTCCTTAAAATAAACTAATACTATCAAAATAATTCTCCAATCATTTAGATCATTGATTATTCTTTTTTTTTTTTACCAGTAAATTATCATTTGTTATCAAATTTAATCAATGATTCTAATCTGATTAAAAGACAATCTTTCATGATAATCTTCAAGAATGAAAATTGATCCCACCCATTTAGTGGGTATGTATCAATTAACAAATGGTTACGTTACCCCTTTATATTGATTAGCTCCACCCCATTATTGCTTTTAACAAAAAAGCACAATTTGATAGATTGATAGATGGTGAAGATGCACCTTTAATGCTAACTTGTCATTATTCATCCTATACAATGAATCTTATGTTAGGTTATTGATTAATTGAATTTTTTATTCATATTTAGTATACGGTATTGAATTATTATCTAATTAATTAAGTACAAATTAATTTTAATGAGTAGTTTTTTTGTATTCAATATCATTTGCTATCCAATAATATTTTATTCATATTTAGTATACGGTGTTGAATTATTGTCTAATTAATTAAGTACAAATTAATTTTAAAAATTTAGTTCATCCTTTGTTGTGTGAGTAATTCTTTTTTGCATTCATTATCATTATTTTTGCATTCATCATTTATTATTCATTATTTTTTGCATTCATCATTTATTATCCAATAATATTAATTATTATAGTTGTCAAAATGATATTTAAATTATCATTGTATACTTAGAATAATAATATTATCATTTAGTGAATTATTAAATATAATTGCGTTTTTTATTCTTAAAATCGTTATTACTTCTACTTAATGCTACCAATTAATTAATACCTTTGTCATTTTAATTAAAAAACTTTCATGAATGTGGTTAGTGTTGAAACAATTAATATCATTTAAATCATTTGATTAATTATTCATTTAAATTAAATTATTTCTATCATTTATAAAGCAAATCAATATAGCCGTATTGATAATTAATTAAGTTATTAATTGCATCTAATTTACAATATTGCTATCTGTTTATTCGTTAAATTTATTCAATTGATGTATTTTTTGATAGCAAATTAATACAATAATTTTCAAAAAAAAGTTTTTTTTTCAATAAAAAGATTTGTATTTTAAATTTGAAAATAAAAAAAGAAATTTTTAGGATTTTGATAAAAACTGTAAATTATTTATGGCATTTAAAATTTTTATAATTTTATTCACAAAAATTTTACACCTATCGTGCTATTTATCATTTTTACACTTATATTAACAATTTAATCTTTGAATGATAACGAAATTATCGTTAATTGTTGAACTTTGATATTTTATCCCTTCCGGTAAACAGTTGCTATTGCTGAAATGAACCATTTTCTCAATTTTCAAAATATTTCTTTTAACCCATAAATCCTTTGATCTAATCTTTTTCCTTTCTCAACTTTATCATCTTCTCTTCATCTTCTTCCTCCTCCTCCTTCCTCCTCCTCCCCCTCTTCCTCCTCCTTTTCTTTTTCTTTCCTCCTCCCATTTAGCAATTATCAAATGCAAAATTCCTTTTAATTAATGTAAATTTTTGTTAAGAAATGTAAAAAAATATTTAAAGTTTACGATATATTACATCATTAAATTTAAACCTTTTTTTTCCCCAACGACTTGTTTAATTTTAATTTAAGCGATGAAATTTTCAATTGTTTCTTTCATTTCCTTTATAACAAACATTATTTTCTAAGTTAGTTTAATAAAAATCTGAGGAAAAAGTTTCGAAACATTTGGTGTTTAGATTTCAATTTCATTTTTTCATCAAATTTGTTTTCGTTTTTTTAATTATACCTTAATATGAATCTTTCATTTCTTTTTGCTCAAACTTTTACATGAAGTAAATTTGAATAATGATTAATCCAATGATTAAATAATGATTAAATTAAATTCGAATTATGGTTAATTTATTGGCGGTCATTTTTATTCAATTACTAATTAAAAAAATTATTCAAGTTTTAACTTGGCAAATTTTAAAATTAAAAAAAAGTGTCGTTTAAATTTCCAATATAAAACTTTTTTTTTGCGTGTAAATTGAAAATATTAACCATAGAAATTAGCTAATTTTTATTTACAGGTGAACTTTGGGTGATTCCATCGGTTTGAATAAAAAAAAAAGGAAAAAAAAAGATTGCCGCCAGATGCTGCCATATTTAAAAGTGACCTGTGAATTATTCATGGAAAATTTATAAAAAAAACATGCTATTAAATGAATTCGATTAATTAGCTGAAAAGTTGTCAAACAGTGTTTGATTTTTCAAAATTTTTGAAATTTCAACATTTTCCAATACTTCCTCAATTTCTGTAATTCACCTATTTATTATTATTATTATTAATTATCTATAAAGTGAAATTCTTTAATTTTTAACAAAAATATTATTCATTCATTATCATTGCTGATAAATTATCAAAATTACTGATAAGTTATCAGAAATTGTTTGATAAAATTATAAAAGATTTGCATGCATCTGCAGCTGCATATTATATGCTATCATTCAATGCGACACTATTCATTTTCAATGATTATTTATTTTTTACTATTCATCCTTATTATTGCTCATTTTCAACAAATTCATTCATTGCGTTGCAAATGCAATGCAAATCGTGGACCATCACATTGCACTGGTGATTTTTGCGATATACATAATCGTAATGGTAAACGTGCAGCATGCGGTGCATTACGACGTGCACATCAAACTATTTTTGCATGCGTATTAATTCGTCAAACATCCAATGATACATATTGCCATGTAATTGGTAGTACAACAGCATGTTGGTGTCGACAAATGGATTTTTGTAATGCTGATTTAGAAGCTGAATTATTTGATGTTGATGAATCAATGGATAATTCAAAAGATGATTCAGATGAAGAAGTATCATCAGTAACAAATTTTATCACTAATTCTCAAGATGAAAAATTCATCATT
>NW_018108371.1:36223-38569 GCF_000183805.2 Loa loa | reverse complement strand
CAACAACAACAACAACACATCCGGTAATAACAGAAATTCCGATACAATCAGCTAATATTACAGCTAGAACAATGAAATCAATAATTTTACATAAAAATAATAAACAATCGATAAAACCGAAAATTAATCCTGCAATTGAAATTGATATCGCAGAAACGATAAAACTTACACCACAACGGCAAAATCCACCAACGGTTATTACGGAAATAATTTCCGACAACTATGATTATACATTAGATGAAGAGTGAGTTTTTTTTTCTTTTTTTCTCTTTGAAATTTGCTTAAAAATTGGAATTTTCTTCTTTTTTAAAAAAAAATTTGATAATTTAATAAGTTGTTTATAATTTAAATAGAATTAAATAATTTAAATAGAATTAAATAGAAGAGAATGAATAATAATTTAAAAAATAATTGATATTGTTAGGAAAATGAAAAAAGAAACCGCTAAATTGATATGTATAGCAACATTAATAAAACATTCAATAATTACTAAATGACGAAAAACAAACGTTTAATTTAAGTTAAGAATGTCAAAATTTGATTAAGTTTTTAAGTAACTCATTAGAAATTGCAAATGAATAGTTGTAGGATCAAAATTATTGTGTAGGAAAAAGTTTGTAAATATTTAAACTGATTAATTTAACGGTATTATTATAATTGTTTATGTACTGGAAAAAGAGTTATGATAAAAAAAGAAAAAAATTAATAATAAAAGAATAATAATTCCAGTTTTTAGTAAAAGAAATTGAATATTTTTCAATTGAATATATTAAATATCATTTTAAAAAAATAAATATATTAAATATTTTTTTTTTTGGTGAAATTAAACATATATTTTATTTTATTTTATGTATACAATTATTTAGTTACATAATTACTTTTGTTTGTATTCATGCATATAATTATTTAATTATTTCATTTTACGCATGTATTTGTTTATTTTTTATTTATTTAATCATTTAAATAAATAAATTATTTATTTACTTATTCTTTCCCAAAATATTGTTGAAGTTTTGTTGCAAGTAAAATGTTTTTTTCTCCTTTTTTTTTTTATTTATTTTGATAGTCATTTGTTTACTTTTATAACATTGACATTTATTTGCATTTTGAAAAAAAAAAATGAAAAATTCAATTCTTAACTTTTCAATAAAATTCGTCGATATTTAGCTATAAAGTTCAATTTATTGGTTCATTAATTATACGAAATTTGAATTATATTCAATTTCATTCATTCATTTATATATGAAAATGAATATGATTGTGTACTAATATTTTTATCGATTAAACTTAAAAAGAAAATAGAATTATGGATAGAAATACTTAAAGACATATATTTCAGCTGTTAAAATTTCAATATGAAAAGAAAAAAAACAGTCATAATTTCATAATTTGAAATGATTTATTGATATTATTTAAGATCAATCACTCAACAAAGCTACATTTATTAATCTTTTGAAGAATTTAATTAATTAATTAAATAGCATACAAACAGATAAATAAACATGTAAACACACACACACACACACACACATACACACACACATACACACACATATACACAACATAAATATATATTAGAATTTATACGGATACTTATTACTCAGATAATTAAATTTAATTGATCAAAATTTTTAATTAACTAATTGTAATCAATTAATTATTTAAACAAAAATTTTACATCACTTATGTACTTATGAGCATAACATTGATTGTAAGTATTCGTTTATTAATGCAATATATTCTTATTGATTAATATCATTATCATGTGATATAATGATAACAGGTATACTGAAGATAATAATAAGATGATAATATGTAATTGGAGGGGGGGGGAAAAAAAAACGAAATATTCTTTCTGACCAAATGTTTTCATTTCCGTTCAGTTTTCATCTTTAAGTACTAATGTATACATTAGCTGTTAGAAACGATAATGTGTAAACATTGTTTTTATAACATCGATATGTAAATCAATGTCAATAATCATTCAATCAATCAATCAATTGGTCATTTGGTCAATTAATTAACCAATCATTTATTGTATAATTTAATTTATTAAGCATTTATTTACTTTAACTTAATTTTTTTTTTTTTTTTTGTTCATTTAATAAACTCAAATGCATTCAATCATTGTGTTAATTAATTAAATGATATAATGAATATACAATTCATTTATATCAAATATTTATTCAGTATATTTGTTCTACGATAAGAAGTAGCACTTGGCTACTCTTTTAGCTTTTTCTATGTCTATCTATTATCCCATAGTGGACAAGTTATTTGATCAATCTTAAATGTTGACATTTCTCATTGCTTCATTAAAATAATCTTTTTTTTNTTTTTCCTCAT
>NW_018108371.1:32839-35800 GCF_000183805.2 Loa loa | reverse complement strand
TTCCTTCCTTCCCTCCTCTCTCTCTCTCCCTCTCTCTCTCATTCTCTTTCTCTCTTATTGAATAGTTTGAGAGAAGAAAAAAAAAGGGTTGAAAAAAGTAAGCTAGAATTTAAAAAAAAAAAGAAAAGAATCAAATTTCTGATCAATTTCATTTAAATTAAATAATTTTGTCAACAAAAAAAATAATTTTGATTCTACTTCCTCTTTTTCTTTTTCTTTTTTACTCTTTCTCTCTCTCTCTCTCTCTCTCTATCTTTTTTTTTGGTTCTCGTAAATTATCAAAATATTTCTTCAATTCGATGATTTATTAATATTAAATCTTCCAAAAATTTATCGAAATTTCAAGACAAATTTTAAAGTTTTCTCATAGCCAAAAAAAAATTTTTTTTTTCTGAACTTACACTGATAAAATTGAAAATTATATAGAATTAAAAATTTTTTAACCTTTTAAAAATTGAAATCATTCGAAATATGAATACTAATACATAAAATCATTCGAAATATGAATACTAATACATAAAATCATTCGAAATATGAATACTAATAAATGAAATAACCATATTCTTTGATACTATTACATAATACGATCAAATTATCTATTGAATTTGCAAATGAAAATGTTATACAAACGTTACAAATAGTCTTATAGTATTTACTGGCGCAAAAAACTTTCCCATACAATATTCATTTGGCGCAAATAGTCCTTATAGTATATTCATTGAAAAACTACAAATACTCTGTCTTCTCCTATGCAATTATCATTATTTTGTTAGTTACAATGTGTCAGAATAAATTTGTTCAAATTTTTTTTCGTTTACTTTTTTGAATTTAACATTTCAATTATAAAGAAACAAAATTTAATAATTATAAAAACTGTTGCAATTTAATTAAATATCAAAAAAGAAAAGAGTTAATTGTTTCTGGTTAATTTAATTTAAAAAATAAACATAACATTTATATTCAATTAATTTTGACATCTTTTCCATCCATTAATTTCAAGAAATGACATTTAAAATGCCATTTTCATTGTTTTATGAATTAATAACAAAAAAATTTCTGAGTCACTTTTGATAGGAATTTGAAAGAATGCAATCTTTGAACTTTTACAAAAAGTCACCTTTTCGGTATTTTAGATATCTCTCGAAATGCTTTCAAATGTGAAACAGTAAATTTATCAGTAAGTTTACAAGCAATAAATCAATAAGAAATTACATATGACATAGAGATAGACATTAAATTAAATATAACTTTCTGCAAATTTTTAAAAACAAATTTTTACAGTATGAAATTTTCATTCTTTGAATATTTTTATTCAAAATTACAATTCAAATTATTCAAAATTTGAATAAACAAATTTTATTCAAAATTAAATTTGTCTATACATATATGCAAATTTTCAATTTCAGGGAAGATTTTTTGGATGAGATTGAAACTATACAAAGAAATCAATAAATTATCCAACACATGTTAATTATTTATGAATTATTTAGTAGTTAATTAGAATTAGTTGAGGAATACAAATATTAAAATTTTTATCTAAAAAAAAATATTCCCCATCAATTTTAAAAGAATTTAATAAAGAAACAATTTTTTCGTTTCTTTATTTAATAAGGAAACATTGTAAAACCTTCTGAGAAATATAATTATCACTGTTATTCAAATTACTGATGTTATCAGTTCAGTTTGATAAATCTGCTACAGCATCAAAATTAAAAATTGTAAGGAATTAATTGAATGAATTGAATTTATAAGAATTATAAATATAAATCATTCAAGTTATTTTCTATTTCATTGCCTCTCTATTATCTGAAAATTTTTTGATAATTTAAATAATTTCATCCTAATTTTATTAATATTGACTGATTATCGATTATGATTATCGAAATAAAAGCAAAACTGTTTAATAAACAAAAAAAAATTTTTTTTTTTTGTTCTCAAGTCTTTAATTGATTCTATTAGCTATTATTTTATGAAATTTTTAAGTAGATACCTATAAAATGATTTTTTAATTGTCTTAACTAAATTTTTGCTTTTTTTTTCGCAGCAATTAATTACCAATGACTATCATCCCATTGTAGCTTATCCTAGTTTTAATTTTAAAATACAAATTAAATCTAGTTAATTTTACTATTCAATGAACTGATAAATATTTTTTACATATATTTTCCCTATTGCGCATTTGCGCATTTGTCATTCCTTTCCGTATTACTGAACTGAATCCATACATTAACATATTCGGATATGCGTTTTCTTCATCAATCTCACTTGCTATTTTTCAATTTTCTTTTTTTTTTTGCATAAAATTAGAAAAAAATTGCTATATCGGATTAATCGCCTTTTTTGTTTTTTGTTTTTTGTAACAGCAAGCAATCGTAAACGATCATTTTTTTTTTTTTCATCCAAACCAAAAAATTTATCTTTATCGGATATTTTATCGTCGAAAAATCTTGAATAGTTTTGAAATATAAAATGAAGTTTTTAAGTAAATATTAATTGATTAACCAAAATTATTTTCAAATATTCAAATTGCAAAACATATTCAAAGTTTAATTTTGAATCAGTAATTAAATTATCCGAAAGCATACTGTAAAGGTTTAGTAATAATGAGTATGAATAACAATTATGGAAATGACATAGTACAAAGGATAAATATCTAATTTGCATAAAGGTAAAGAGGAAGAATTGGACGAAGGAAATTAGAAAGGTTAAACTTTACAACTTTTCTTCCTCGTATTATTACCGCTTTTATCGTTTTCAATGGATAAAAGGGGAGATTTTTCTGGAGGAAAATTATTATTATTTATTATTATTATTTATTATTATTATTATTATTATTATTATTATTATTATTATTATTTGTTATTATTATTATTATTATTATTATTATTATTATTATTATTATTATTATTATTATTATTATTATTATTATTATTATTATTATTATTATTATTATTATTATTA
>NW_018108371.1:26267-31915 GCF_000183805.2 Loa loa | reverse complement strand
TCAAAATGTGTTATATTTTAATTTTCATTTTTTGAAATTTTAAAACACTGTAATTTATGATTTCAAAAAATGAAAATAAAATTACTGTGGAAATAAAGAAATAATCTTAGAGGTGATAATTTATTATTGGGATGATTATCATTGGCGCCATTTTTTTCTTTCGTTTATCTTTAAATTTAGCACTAATTGATATGATTAAATGTGGAATGTGGCAGAAAAAAAAAGCAAATTAATGTGAGAAAATGAAAAAAAAAAGATTGGCTAATATTTTTTTAAAAAAAAAGTATTATAAAAAAACGTAAGATATGCTATTAAAATATTTGAATAATTAGAATTCGTTATTTTACAAAGGTGAAACTTCTACAGAAAAATTAGTATTGCAAATTAAAATAATATTTTAAGTGAAACATTATCAGTTTACAAATTTAAATTTATATACATAATGGAAATGCTTGATGAAATTTGAAATACCATATCCATTTTGATTACTGAAATATTGATTTGTGCTGAAATTCTTGTTTTTTTTCTTTTTTAAGTTTCTTTCGCCTAATAACGAGTAATTCAATATTTCATATTCGAATTGAAATTAATATAATCGGTTTAATTTCCAATATAATAATTGTAATTTTAGTTATGCTTTTGGGGAGAGCATCAATTTTTTTTTTAAATCCTTCGATTTATTTTTGATTTTCTTTGTTTGCTTCACTTTCATTTCTGATAAATTTTTCTTCCTTCCTTAAGCAATCGAAAAATATCAAATTTGAAACACGCTTAGGAGTAAAACAGAGTTTAACAAAAAATTTTGTTTCAAATTTTAATATTAACTTAACTGAAAATTAGTTTAAGCAAATACCAAAGAAAAAATTAATTTCCTTTTTCGTCAAATAATTTTGGGATTGAAATTTTGAAATGTTAAGATTGTCTTTCGGAGTGCTTTTTCTTTTCACTTTTGTTTTTTTTTTTTAATCGTTTTATCTTTTGGTTTTTGATTTTCAATTTTTGATCTTTATTAAAAATTATCAAATGATCCAAGCAAGATTTCGATTCTATTCAACTTAATTGTAAATTTCGCTAGGAAGTTAAGAGTGATAAAATATGATAAATGTATTGATGTTATTAAATTCCTTTTATCATTGATAATCATATGTTGACAATATGAGTTGCAAACTTTTCGAAATAGATGCCAGATGCTATTGAACATTGAAATTAAACCAAAGTATTTGTTCAGCTTTGAAACGATTTTTTAAATATGCTTGAAAAATTTGCAAATTTCGAAAAGATTTATGAAAGCTAAAATTTTTTTTTGGAAAAAAGTCGGGGAAAGAACTAAGCAATATTTTTTCTTGTTTTATCATGTTTAATAAATTATTTTGATCTAAATTTAACTTTTTCAAATACTAAAATTCCTAGCAATTGTTACCGAAAAAATTTGGCGCAAAAATTTAAATTGAAGAAAAAAGATGAAGGTAATTACAATCACTAGTAATGTTTAAAATTTTATGATTTCCAATTTTTCATTTTTTCAAAATTTCTTCATTATAGAATTTTCCCTTTCAGTTTTTTTTTTTTCAAGCATAACTTTTTTTTGATCATATCCATAACAATCTTTAATTGAATTAATTTAATCCCAAAATTTTAAATAATTTTTTCAAAATGTTTTTTGCAACACAAATTAATTGTACTGTATTGACCTTTTCCTTTTAATGATGTTTCTTGTATTGACCTTTTGATTCATAAAATACAGTTCCCTCTTTTTTTTTTTTTGTTCCTTCTATTTCAAAAGTTAATAAGGAATTACGCTACGTTTAATAAACTCATTACATTTCTCTTTAAATATTCTGGGAGAGAAAAAAAAAAAGTTGCACTCAATTTTACAATTATTGAATTTCTATCAATACTTTTCTAATTATACAGTGCCAATTTTTTACTTTTTTTTTTGAATTCAAAATTTTATATTTTATGAAATAACTTTTTTTATGAAATTATTTGTGATATTTCTGAATTGATGTAATAGATGAAAATGATATTGTTAAAAATTGTTAAATTTGATGAAATATTTCTAAAAAATTTGCATTGGAGGATATAATTGCTAATTATAATAATTAGAAAAAGAAAGTATTCAAATTTATTGCAAATTTTTATTTAGTTATTTTTGCTTTTTAAAATTTGCTTTTATTTATTTTACTTTTTTTTTTTTGGTCTTTTTAAAAATATATAATCATTTTGGCATATTATTTTAGGTATTATATTATTTTAAGTATTGCATATTATTTTAAGTATTAATCGGTTAATATTACTGATTAGATAACTAAATAAATGTAATGAAAATTCAAATTCAATAAAAAAAGTGAAAAAGTTGTTTAATGTATTTCAATTGATAATATTTAACTAATTGATATTGCTATTTAGTATTCCCAATTAGTTATCTAATCAATAATATTAATTAATTAATATTCAATTAGTAATATTATACAATTAATAATGTTTATTTGTTATCTAAGGAATGGTATGATGTTGTGAAATCATTTGAGATTTCATTTAGGTGAAATACATTGATCAACTATAAGATATGATCTGATCATGGGAAGGAAAATTGTCTAAGATATGGGGAAAATGTTTTTTCTTTTTTTTTTTATCTAAGATATTTTTTGGGAGTCTAAAAAAGAAAACCCGAAAGAGAACACATATGTTATGATTGTGCTTACCGTATCTCAAAAAGAGAATATATCAGCTATAAAATAATTTTTTATTTGCGATATTTTTTGTTAAACTTTTTTTTTTTTTTACATAGAAAGTTAATGTTTGGCCTATTTGATAAATGAATAGCCATGAGAAGATATAAAATAATCAGGTAATTTTACATTAAAATAAATTAATTTTGTATAAATTGTGTATAAATTTAAATTGAAATTTTTATTTTGTATAAATTTAAATATCTTCTATAAATTTAAACTATTTTGTATAAGTTTAAATTGAAAAAAAAGTAATTAGTTTGAAATAAATCAGTTGAATTATATAAATCTATTCCAAGCTTTAAATGACATTTGTTAATTAACCGGATAATAAATGACTTAATAATAAATGCTACTAATTAACTAACGATTCCAATTAGTTAATATTTAATCATGACGAAGCAATTTTCCATTCCTTGATTTCTTTTGATGATTAACTTTTAATCCTGAAAATAAAATATTAATGGAACTATCGAAAATTCCCCTTTAATTAATAGAATTTGTTGAATTACTGATCAAACAGTCAATAGATATTTCATTTGTAAAATTTCATTAAAAATAGAAAAAAAAAGTTGAATAAAAAATTTAATAAAGTAAAAGTCAAATAATTAAATAAATAAGAAGCACAATAAATTCAAAATAATATTGCTATTAAAATTTAGAGACTTAGCCAGTTTTTTCTTTTTTTCTAATTCAATTACTAAATAAATTATATACATATTTATGTACTTATTTACTTGTTTATTTACCTATCCATCCATTCATTTACTTATTTATCACTACAATAGAATGCTCAATGATTGAAATTCTATTAATTTTTTGAATCAATATGAAACAATATGAATGAAATTAATATTAATATGAAAATATTTTTGAATTTTGAATTTACGATTAATATGAATGAATATGTAAATTAGATAGTTATAATATATCTCTGTCATAGATTGCATATCTCTTTATACTCCTTGATATTTATATTCAAAATAAAGCAGTTATATATCATTTATATTTAATTGATAATATCGCATTCATTCATTCATTAAAATGTACCAAATAAAGGATGAGAATTAAAATGAAATGAAAGAATTAAAATGAAATGAAAGAATTAATATTATAGCTATTATCATTTAATGAATTTTAAAAAGGTTATTATTCTTGAAAATCCAAAAAAAGAAAAAATATTTTTCATAATTTCTCCTTTATTTATTTTTTTTTTCAGTGACGATGGCTTTCATTGGGAAGCAATAGCAATTCCGGATATTCCTATTGCAACAGTGTTAGTAATAAATTATCATTTCATCATTTTTTGAAATTTACAAGAAAAAATGTACTATTAATTTAATATGTAAAATTAATTAATTGAATAATATTTGATAAATTGATAATTACTACAACTATATCATATTATTACAATACGGCTTATCAAAGATATGCAAACATAGAGTGAAAAAATTGATAGTGTAAAAAATTTTGTTTTTTCTTTTGATAAAAATCTATATCGAAAATTTCATAATTGATAAAAAATTCTAATTGTCAAAAACATTTTTGAATTATATTTTAGCTATTTAAAAAAGGAAAAAAATTTGAATTGTATTCTTATTTAAAAAAAAAAACTTAATCATTAAATTTTAAATTATATTTTAGGTAAAGGAAAAAAAATTTTAATCATTAAATTTTGAATTGTATTTTAGGTTTCTAAAAGGAAAAAAAAATTTTTCAAATTGGGAAGAAAGTAACACTTAGTTTCATGGAGTATAACTTATAACTTACTTGTTGACAAATTTTGAAATTGGGAAGAAAGTAACACTTACTTTCATAAAGTATAACTTATAACTTACTTAAACGGCATACGACATTATCTTTTATGAGTCATAAAGTATAACTTATAACTTTAATAAAGTATAACTTATAACTTTAATAAGGTATAACTTATAACTTTAATAAAGTATAACTTATAACTTACTTATAACTTACTTAAACGGCATACGTCATTACCTTTTATGACTCATAAAGTATAACTTATAACTTTAATAAAGTATAACTTATAACTTATAACTTACATATATCAAATATGTTTGTAATTTATTTTATAATTTCATATGATATATTATTAAAATTTTTTTCCTCCTTTTTTTGCATTTTTGCAAAATATATTTTAATGAATATTATAAAGTGCAAATCAAATATTACAAAATGGCATATGTCATTAACTTTTATGAGTCATAAAATGCAAATAAAATTTTTCAACTTCCATAAATGTTTACACAATTCAGTTTTAATACCATAATGAAATTGAATGAATCATTAAGCAAATTTTAAAATTTTCAAATTATTACTCAAACTTTTTTTATTTTAGCTTATAACTTTTTAAATGCATGAAAAAGTATAAATTTAAAACAAAAATGAAAAAAAAATCAAATGGGTGGAGTTTTAATAAGTTTTTTTTTTTTTACTTTTTTGTTTCATTCTTAGAAGTAAAATTTAATAAATTATTGGATTATTGAAGATGATAAGATTTTAAAAGTGAAATTTAGAAGTTTTCCTTTAAAAGTTTAAAATTTTTTTTTTTAAAGTTTTAAAATAAAAATCAGAAATTCATAAATTTTTAACTGTCATCTTGTCATATTATATCATTTTATAAGAGAGCATTGATTTTATTTAAACTAACGTTTAAATTTCATTCTTTAATTTTTTTTTTCATTAAATTACCACATATAGCTATATGAAATTACCTTTTTTTTTTTTTCTTTCCTTTATTCAATTTTTTTTTATCTGAAAAATTTTAATCAAAAATCTTCCTCAGTAAATTAATTTGTTCAATGAAATTTCTATTTCCATATTCATAATCTTTTCACCATACTTTTTTTTTATCAAAAAATCTTAATCAATTATTGAATAATTTTCTTGGCAAAAAAA
>NW_018108371.1:22516-26085 GCF_000183805.2 Loa loa | reverse complement strand
AAAAAAACGAATTCAATAAATGGAAATTAATTAAATGCAAATAATAGAGGGAACTAACAAAAAGAAAAAAAAGGAAAAAAAGTGGTAATTAGTGGTAGAGTAATTAATTAATTATAATAATTATAACTTAATTATAAGCCTAAGCTTATGAATTGTATCAAATTTTTTTCATTTAAAAGTTAAATTTATATATTCTTTTATATTAATATTATTACAAATATTATTATTTATGAATGAAAGTCAAAGAATGAATAAAATTTGTATTTGTAAAAATTTTCAAATAAACTTTTCATTTGTTTTTAAAATTAAATTTTAATTTTTTTTTTCAACAAATTCTTGTGAATCATCTTATCTCTCTTATATGGCTATTTGTTATGATATTATTTAGATGAATAATTTTTACGATATTAAATATGTCATGATAGATTGGTGAGAAATTATCACATAAACTGAAATATGATAGGTGTAAAAATGAGATAATTTATTCAAATTATTTCGAATTTTAGCTGTATGCTTAATTAATTGGATCAATTGATCCATGGATTCATTTGAAAATTTTAATCTTAAACTATATTTAATACATATACTACTCTTGTTAGTCATTAAAAGTCATTCATTGTATTTTGAATGTTGGATTGATGGATTAGTAATGCTTAGATAATTATTACTATTTGATTAATTATTCAAAATCTAATTTAATTATCTATCTCTTTCAAATTTTTAAAATTCTAAAGTTTACTTATAAGTTAAATATTTTCAGAAATAACCCATCAAGTTTATCAAAATCGACAAATTCTCCAAATCTTGAGAATGGCAAATCGTTGGAAGTATTATTGACTAACTTATCAGTTTCAATCTCAACAATGATGAAAAACACAATGGCAACTCGTTCAACCGTTGGAATGATAGCTGATAATACAGCTCCTAATACTTCAAGAACTAGTACTAAAGCAGTATCATCTATTGATCCAGTTTCTGTTACTTCTAAAATAGATGAAATTCCAATCATTGGAACAGAATCTAAAGCAGTATCCATTAATACAACTCCTGATACTAAATTAATATCTGAAATAGCATCTGTTAATATGACTAATAGTACTAAAAAAACATTACCTAAAATAGTATCTATTGATAATTCTTCACCTTATAAAACTATTTCCGGTATGACAACTATTTTCAATCATTATCCAAATTCACATTTACAATCTGCTATATTAAATGATAAAAAATCATCGAATACAAAAATGGTAACGAATTCATTATTAAAGCCTATTTTATCTCATGCAACAAGTACAATGATGATCTCAGCATCACAAACTATTGAAACTAAAATTACCGAACGAAATTTCAAAAAATCAGATTTGCAATTAGCGCAAAAAATTCGTCAACAACAAAAAGATGATAAATTAAAAATGGAACCAAACTATATCCGATTACGAGCAAGTAGTACCAGTCCAATTATTACATATAGTCAGTCAGCGCCAAAAACACGATTAGATCAATGGAAATTAGGAATGAATCAACAACAACAACAACAACAACAGCAATCAATTAATCAAAATTGGATCAATAATAAAAATAATAGCAATAATGATAGCGATAATCATAATAATATTAATAATAATAATAATAGAATATTGCCATCATCTTTTTTTTCCATTTCATTATTTTCACTTATATTCTTGCTTCGAATGCTATCTTTATGATATCATTATTATTGATTATTTCTCTGTCTATATTTCTTTTAATTTAAATTTAAAAAAAAAGAAAAAGAAAAAATGCACATACTTTTCAAATACTCTCCACCATTATTGTATATTATCTGTAATCAAAATTATCATAATGCAGTAAACATGTCGCATTCATTATTTCATTACAAATTAATTATAATAAAGATTTATTCATAAAAAAAAAAAGAGGGAAAAGGTCAAATTACAAAATACTAAATGGAAGTTCAACCTCAATTGTAATAAAAAAATAACTCCGCTATTGTATTTATTAAATCGGAAAAGTAATATCAAATAATAATTTTTTAAAATACCTTTTTATGCCACTTTTATTTTTGTCTAAAATTGGAAATTGTCATAACTATAATTGCTATGAAATCATAATTTTCCCTTTTTTTTTTTCAATTTTATTTTTATTCAATGCAATTGAAATAAATTTTGTCGAGTGATTTTTTTTTGCAAAAGCAACCATTTTAAAGATTGTAATGATTGTTTATAATCCTAAAAAGTAATTATTAATCAAACTATCATTTGTTGGTTAATTGTTTGTAAAATTAATTTAATTATATTTATCAAAACTCAGATATTCATAAGTATTAAAATCAACCTATCACTTTATAATGCATAAGAAAATTAATTTGCAATATGATATTAATCATTGTTATGTTTAGGATTGTTTTATCCTAAAATTAATCAGCCGAACTTATTTAAATTATGTCGGGAAATTTTGAAAAAAAAATGTTTCGAACTTATGTTTTGTTGAATTTAATTCAACTTTTGCTTGATTAATATCAGCTACTTTTCCAATAAACCGTTTCAAGTCGATTTTTTTCATCTTTCTTGCAGTGTTACTTTGCTGGCATAACCTCCCCAGACTAAGTAACTAATTATTTCTAACAATCAATTTAATATGCTGTATTTTCCAAGTAAAGAAGAATGGACATTAATTTCATCATGAATTATTGAAATGCTTAAAATTTGAAAACTGAAATGCTTATCGTGGAATTCATTCGTCATATAATTCAGGATAAAGGAAATATTTTCGCGCCTTTATGATATTATTTATTTGTATTCTATCAATATGCTCTTTATGTAATGATTTATTGATCTTAACATAAATTATCCATTTACTAAATATCCTGTTTTAATTCATTTACATACATAATTTCCTGTTGAACCTCGTGAAGAAACAGTTCTTCAGTTTCGAAGGAACTTCGTATCCAGTTAATTGGTACAGAGAGGAATTTGCATTCCATCAAACAATTTTTTGCAGTAACTTTGAATCCAGTTGAACAATATCCCGCAAAAACATCACGTCCATTACAGATGTTCCAGAGGAATCTCATATGAACATGGATTATTCGAATATGTTGCGTAAGAAACAAAACATGCAAATGCTTTCTTTTTATATTTACAATTATTATTTAATAAATAGTTTATTATATTGAATTACTCTCAAAGCAAAGCGTACAGCATTATTGAAGTCTCAATGGAATAAGAAAAGAATCCCCACCAAGAAAAGCAAAAGGGATCGGAAATCCTAAGATGATTTTTTTGAACCTAAAAAAATCATCCACTTCTGATGAGATTTATGTCCGTGAAAAGTTTATGAAAAGAAAAGGATAAAGCTATGGGATATCTATGCAACAATGGATGGGTTTTTTGAGTCTGGCACAAAATTATCATAAAAACTACGCGTCGCTTGAGTCATTAATTCTTGTGTTGATTCTGGTAAATGTCCAATAATAGTACCTGAAAGCGAGTACAATATGACATTATATATATATATATATATATATATATATATATATATATATATATATATATATATATATATATATA
>NW_018108371.1:13956-22366 GCF_000183805.2 Loa loa | reverse complement strand
ATATATATATATATATATATATATATATATATATATATATATATATATATATAATGTATAAATAATAAAATGGAAAAAGAAATGAAACTATTTGATTTCACTGAAAATTCTTTGCCAATTACTTAAATCCTAAAAAATTGGACTAAATTGAAAAGCCATTTCGTTGTTCAGCTCACAAAAAACAAATAAATAACAAGATAGCATACCTGGATTACCTCCTACAATTGAAAAAGGTGGAATAACAGCATCATGTGGCACTACTGTATTCGGCAGTACTTGCACACAACTTTTAATTATTACACTACGACCAATCACTACATTATGACCAATATGGACAAATGCTCCAATTTCTGCAGCCATTACTATACAATCCTTTAAAATGATTAAACAAATTAAAGAAATTGAAAAATTTTAATTTTCCATATAATAATCAATCACTGATGATTGGAACATATCGAAATTCTTAATCCAATATGCACTGGATGCTTTATATTTTCGTACACATCTGTATGCAATTTAAAAAAAAGAAAAAAAAGAAATACTGATACAACGAAACTTACATTTTCAATAAATACATGGTCACCAATATGCACAGGAAAGAATGTTAATCCCTTACTGAAACGCTTATAGGATGGTCGAATAATAGTGCGCTCACCAACAACACAATATCTACCCGTTCGAATATTATGCATATCACCACGTAAGATACAATCTTTCATCAGTATTGACTGAAATGAAACAAAGAAAAGTCAAGGAGGAAAAAAAAACGAATCAACTGAGATGTCAAAATTGCAAAAGACTTGCATCAGAAGTATTTCTCACATTTTCTACTATTTCGTTGATGCAAATGATAAGTTAGATGTCAGCTCATTATATTATCAATTTGTATCAGATTACTAATCATTGTTGTATCACCTTGACACCCTTACAATATTTATAATGTATGCTAATTAAACTAAGCTAAAAACGATGTAATAACATATTATATGGCATAACGTTAAAATGGAAAATTATCGATTACATCATATATTAATTTGGCATGAAAATTACATTAGCTTACTTTTCCGTTCAGTACAATATTCTGACTACCAAATAATCTTGATTTCCGATTTACCTTGTTACCCGTAGCTGTTTCTACATATTCGGATTTATCGTAATAAACCGTCTGTAGATCCATCAGAGTTCTAATCAGTTTTCCAAGTAATGGCAGAATGAAGTACTGCAAACAAAGATTTTCTAGAAATAAACCTTAAAGTGATTAAAAAATTAAATCAAGCAACTGTTCACAATTAAAATTAAAATCAGACGATCCAATTAACAAACGAAAATAAACATACTGATTTCAGAGTTATAACAAAAGCCGTGCCTTAGGGAGTTAAAAGTTTACACATTCAAGTTCCGTCCTAAAAGAATTAAACAAGATGAAAGTACCCTCGGAATAACAATCAATAATTTATCATTTAACCTCCAGTAAGATATAAATGATAAAGAAATCAGTTGAACCGAATTTTACTTCCCAAATAAACTCGAACTTTCTCAGAATAATCGGTAACAAGGATTTTTTTAATACCCAACAGTTTTTAACAGTTAACGGATAATTCACATAATTGTCATGTTCGATAACGATAACCTCATCCCTTTTGAAACAAACTTTAGCGTCCAGCAATAAATATTCTGTACACCGTGTGGGCAGTGATAGTGTTAATGACATACGCCTCACTTCATTTAAGCTCTTAAATCAAATCAATCAATTAAGAAACTATGCAAAGTTTTAATTCTATCAAATCAAAAATGGGTTCGAAATATGGAATTTCCTGGAAATGATGCATATAGGAAATTCTCGAAACAATATTTATTTTAACAATATCAAATATAACAAAATCTAGGAAAAAAAAAAAATGTTTTGCTAGTACATATAAAGATTTGAGCCATTCATTTACACAATCTGATTGCAAATTATTCTAAAAACAGGAGCATTTTAAAATATGGCTAAGTAAGAATTTTTACATTAAAAACTTCCGAATCCATTTCTAATATGCAAAACATCTCATAATCAATCAGTCTAATCCATTGCTAAAGCTATGTAAATAGTTCAACGGTCAACTACTGCGATTATCCGGATATTTAAAGCCATGTTCAAGTTAACCAAAAATGTAACAATGCACTGTCATACACTAGATTGTTCCCTTAATTTGAAAAATCTTTATAATAAATCTTTCTGTCTAACCAATCCCTACTGATAATACTTCAGCTAAATAAAAGTCAAACTGAAACGTTTCAAACTGAAAAACTGAAAGATATACATCTGAAGGGCATTGCCATACAACTTTAGCACAAACGTCTCCTATCGCATATTTTTAAAACTTAATAATTCATCACCAAATATTTCCGTTCAGACAATTTATGTAGTGGGTTGCCTAGTTTGTGGTATATAATTATGTACCGGAATTTGTCCAAATAACAAACCCTCATTAGCAAACATTTCGGATGCCAACATTTAGCCATCCATTTGCAGAGCTTGATAATGGTTAAGATTGCTGATGAATAGAAAAAGAAAAAAGACAACATGCAAGTTTCAAAAAGTTCCAAGCTCGAAAGTCAGCTTAGATCAGCTTTTTGACAAAAACATGAATTAATGAACTAAACGAATAAAAAATTTTAAGATTCTGAAAATGAAGAGTAAAAAAGTAGTGATATAACAGTAATAATAATAAAAGTAATTGTGGAATGGCTACTGTTGCATACGAAAAGTAATAACGCCGCTGAGGAAGGACGATGTCGTATTTTAAAAACAAAATGCGAGAAATTTTTTAATTCTTTAATTTTGGAAAATCTCGAAAGTTAAAAAACTGAACTCCCCACCCTTATTCCGGCGAAGAAAGCTCAGAAGTTATTTGACCCGAGCAGATTACCAATATAAGACGATTATCCTATGCACAAATATGTCGCCATTAACATGAATATTTCAAAAATAAATTTCGCAAGAAATACAGTATTGCCAAAAAAATGACGTCATGGAAGTGTTCGAACAAAGTGTAGCACGAAAATATTAAAAATGAATTGATGAAAATCGTAAATATAAAAATATGAATTTGATGAAATGAAGTGAAACAAAACAAGATGCTTTTGCGGGTCCGGCATATCACGGTTCAAAACAATTTTTAATAAATATAGAAAAAATAATAAAAATATGACAATTATCGGATCGGGTAAATATGACAAAAGTAATAATAAACCCGGATAAATCATATAATCACATCAATATGTGAGGAGAACAAACGTAACAAAGCATTATATGTTTTATTAACTATAATGTTGAAGATCCCGTAAGACTTAGACTACATATGCAACATCTTTTGTCATTGATTTTAAACTTATTGTAGACTTTAGATATGTATTTCTTTGAGTGGAATTACCAAGTAAATCCCTATGATGGCAACTTCTTTCAAACGACCTTTTCATATAAATTATTCTAAATTATTTCCTTTCCACTTTCAAAACTGAACAAATAAAACTTGATTTGTAGCATTTGCACCAAAATCTTGAACAAGAAAGAGCAAAAACAGAATACGTGAGCACAGTAAAGATTGCGCGACTAGTTCTGATTTTATACTAAAATTTCAAGTAAGTGCGCCGAATACCGGATTGTGACGACAGATACTCGGTCCTTTCTCCATGTATTCTGCCTTCGTATGTGCTACTTCATAGAACTCAGGCTGAAATTTTAAACTTTATCAAGCTTGCTAAAATTTTACGAAAACTTTCGTAAAATCATTATACGACAAATTATGCGAGATATAATAAAAAGTATGCAGAACTGAAGGTAAATTTTCTCAAAGAGCTATACAATGGAATAGCAACGACCAGCTTTTCGTTTTCTCAATGAAACAACCTAACTTTAGAATATATTAGTGGCAATTTACAAGAAATGGATTTATCGGCTAATATAATATCGTCACTAATAAAAAACTGATGCCTTGCCGTATCATTTCAAACATCAGGAAAAGCTGGACACTAGAGAAAACCTGCTAATCCTTTCAACCTTTTCCATTTCCCTTCCTCGACTTTTCTTGTAAAAACCACATTCTGATTAGCAATATTCTATAATATCACAATGATTCCTCTAATGTATACTACTATCCGATAACTGAGAACACTAATGAAATCAATATCTTTCATCCTTCTGGAAACTAAAGCTACTTCTTAATGTTTGCTTTATTATAAATGGCAGCGATTTCTTAGGCAAAAAAGCTTACATACCGTGTCTGCAAGGGTACTACCACCAAACCATACCGCGTATCGCTGCATTTTGTGAGATACGACCTGCACATCGATTGGTTTAGGCTGAAAAAGCAATTTTCGATCACAAAATTTTTTTTGTGCTGATAGTATGAGAAAGGAAATAAATTACAAAAGAAATAGTAGATTGATACCCACGTAATAAGCAATACTACATTCACACACGTAAGTTGACAAAAAGGGAGGAGATACAGATAAGCCTAAAAAAATAATAGAAATTGTGTCAGTTTCATAAAGATAATCCACAAATCCATCGTGGTCATTCGCAATGCTCTAAAGAAGTATCACACAAATAAAAGGTGTTCAGATTACCGTTAGCCGTCCCCCTGATAACTCCTCACTTAAAGCTAAACGAGCATTGGAAATTCGCTTGATATCACGCTGCATACGTCGAGCGAAATCTTTGAACATTGTCGAACCGCCGGAAAGAACAATATTCTCGTACAGACCACGGCGTACATCAATTGGACATTGTTGGATTACAGTATCCACGATTTCAGAGATTGGTACTGTGAAATCTGGATTAGCAAACTGAAATGGATCGTGAACTCCACGGAAATTCATTGTATAACAATGGGAAACATTGAATGATAGAATCTCGGAGTATCAGTCTACAAATTAGGTAATATTTTTGATTAGAACTGAATGAAAACCATGAAAATAAAACAGCTTGCAAAGCTGAATGAAGTTTTTCAACTACTTCAAAAAAAATACCACATCGATACTATGAAGAAAATGAACCCTACTTCCGGATGGAAAAAGATTTCTGGACCAAGAAATCGTTCGTATCCTACATCAACCGTGAATGGTTTTCTGGTGATGTTATTTATTCCATCGTATGTTTTGAACCATTTTCCTCCATCCGTATCATATTTCATAAATTCACGCAAGATGTCGGGACAAACATAACAATATTTCTCCTAAAAACGTAGCTCATTTATTGAATAAATTAATAACTTCGCAGAAAATGTCTTATCTTCCCGCAGAATTACCAATTATCAAAGGCAAAACTATGTGCTGATAGCAATCGAAATACAGTTTCTTTGTCAGATGTAATAACAAAAAGCAAACACCCATAACGGTGATATGTATCGACACCAAAAATAGGAACAATTCTTTTCTTGAGACACATCCAATTACGAGGAGTTAGCAATATAATAAATAATTAAACTGAATCTTAAAGCAGGGAAATATAAAAGTCACTTTTATTGATTTCGCAACTTCATAACTCTGATCCGATGGCACTGTATTTTCGCGTTCTCGAAGTAACTGCTGTATGAAATAGGTAATATCTCGTCCGGCTATAGGTATGTGTTTGATACATGAACCGATTACATAACCTTCCGCAACAGGAATACAATGTGTTACGCCATCACCGCTGTCAACGACCTGAATGTCACAATACTAATGCAGAATTACAATGAAAACTCAGTTCCTATTATTAGCTTGAATACCACAGTTCTTCATTTGGCCTTTGCTGAAAACACAAGCAAAAGCACGGCTAGACCCAAATTAACAAAGGAAGAACAGTCGATTCTAAAACCCCGATATACACTATTTACGATTTCTTTCATCTATAGGCTAATCTTTCTGTCATTGTCATCAATAAAAGTACGCCACGGTAATTGGTATCTTTACTTCTTCCTTATAATATTCCTGTGACAATTTTATTTCAGCATTCCTCTTCCTTAATTTCGCAAAGATACTACTGTGTTCCGAACCGAGGCTTTCACGTGACGGTAGCTTTGAACAAAACAGCTTTAAAAAGCTTTGAACAAAAGCTACCTTTTCAAACAATCTTGCTTTAAAAAAAGGAACATAGCTCACCAATCCTGTCAAGGAACGATGTGGCAAGTCTCGACTTTGCCAGGAAGCTGCAAGAGCTAATACAGCTTGCACAGCAATATATAAACCAGGTACGTTGAATGATTCAAACATTATTTCAGCCGTATATTCACGATTTTCCGGGGTATTTAAAGGTGGCTCAGTCTGAAAACACTTAAAATTGATAACAGGAGTTCCCAAATTAAAAAAAGTTTTTCACGGAAAAAAAATCAATTAAGACTATTGTTAGACCTTGATCACTCAATGTAATTGTTAAGTTAGTAGAAAATAAAAAAGAAATAAAGTTAAATGAATTCTAACCAACAAGTTCATTTCTGGGAATAATACTTAGTGCGTAAAAAATAGTTTTTGATATTAAATCAATCATTTCAATTTTCTTAACTTCAAACTGAAAATTGTTAGTTAAAAGATAACACTAGATGAATCATATTAGTTAGTATGGACAAAGGCAAGACACTACAAACCAATAGAAAATAGTGATCTTCTGGTTCAGCTCGCAGATATTTGAAAATGCATTGTTCCCAAAATCGTTCCATTAAATCCCAATCTTCCACAATTCCATGACGGATTGGATACTATAAATAAAAAGAGAAATAAACGAAATATAATTAATCGAATCTAATTCTTTTCTAAATCTGGAAGGAATAAAATCATAACCACTCGCACAAATATCCGTATTTTCGAATTAAACAACCATTCACTTGAAGAAAATATACCGATGATTAACTGATGATTAACTTGAAGAAAACTATACTTTGACAGCATAATTAGCAGCGCTCGGCGAAAGTGCTTCATCACCGATGTAGAAGTCAAGATCTTCAATCCGTGAACTAGTATTTGCATTCCATCGCAATGCTGATGATTGAGAACCTACCTTCTCTCGTATTGCTATTGCTGCAAAGTGAGGAATTTATATGCACAAGATGGTAAATCAAAATTATAAAATATAAACAAGTATGAAATATAAAACACTATTCTAATTTTTGGAGAAGTTTGCAGGAAAAAGCAAAACTGCTAGCCTGAAGGAATAATAAATTGAGGTTCGGAATTTCCTGCATAACCAAGTTTCGTATACCTGAAATTATTATTAATTATAAGATGCTCATTTCATCAGCTTTTCTTTAATAGTTTAATTTTGCATCTTTAATCTCTAACACAATGGTTTTATCTAAAGTTATCCTTTCCATATTTCTCCCGTGTACTGTTACGGCAATATGCATGACTATTAACCGATAGTGCCGTTTCTGACTATTAATATAATTCCGATATATGTAATTTCAATGCAAATCTCCAATCAAAATTGATGTTTAATATTAAAATATGGTAGAAATTTACGAGTTTTTTTCCACATGTGTTAAAATGTGTTAGAACGGAAACGAATGGAAATACTTGAATCAAAAGTTAAAAAATAACAGAACAATGGATAATTGTTAACCCCGTTCCATTATCAATGACACACGCCGGTAATCGACCAGCAGCCATTTCCGGATATCCCAGTAATGGACACCTTTTTGCACTTAGCTGCTATATCACCGCTAGTATGCTGAGAAATGATGTTGAACTTCCCTGAAAACATAACAGTTTAATCTTCCATCTCCTTAGAAAAAAAAACTAGCGTACATAAACAGTACAACACAATTCAATTTATTTCGATTCAAATATCAAGAAAAAAAACTTTTCATAACTTAAAATTTCAAAAAAATTCTACGCCATCACAAGTTCTAAGAAAATTATTTAATTATAAATTGAAAAGGAAAATTCCCACAACTTCAAAACCGATGTTTGCACAAAGTTAGATTCTGGCAATTTCCGAAGAAAGGGATCTCTGTAATCATAAGTTTTGATGGCAAAACTAAACAGGAAATTATTGAAAATAATGCAAAGTACTGATTCGACTATATTATTCGACTGCGAGCATTAGGGGACATTACCACCAGTATAACTGGGTATGATAAGAGAAAATGAGAATGATTATAGGTTTTAAGAAAAAATAAGCGTAAGGCAATAAGCGAAAATGAAAACAAATGTTTGAAATAAATGCTCACTTGTATACGAGAGTAAGCATTTTAACAAAGAAGATTAAAAAAACAAGGGTCAATAAACAACAAATATTTAAATAATGACAAATTGTTACTGTGCATGAAAAGATCAATGGGATAATTAACTGATTAAATAGGGAAGTAAAAAGAAGAGTGAATTGTACTGTTCACTAAAACATTTAGTTTTTTTTTTTTTTAGATATTATTAAAAAGGTGATTTTCAGGGC
>NW_018108371.1:3065-13809 GCF_000183805.2 Loa loa | reverse complement strand
AGTATATTATTAAAAAGGTGATTTTCAGGGCTATAAGGTCTCGGTAAATATAATATGGAGTTTTAAAGTCACTTATTCCTTGTATGTGGTTCTACTGTACGGACTGTTTTACTTTTCTCTTTTCTAGTTAGGTATAAAATCTAGTTAAGTATAAAAATTAATAAAGTTATACTTCGGAATTCAAGCATGTTAGTCAATAAGCTAAGGGATAAACAAATAATGAAAAACGTTACAGAACAATAAGTGGACCAATAATACCGAAACAAAGCATAAGAGACATAAAACATTATCAAAGCTCATCTTATGCAAATCAATCAGGCATACTACTTAAATTCATCTACTAAGATTCACAGTTAATAGTTTGAAATTCAGTCATACAAATAACCTTACTTTTCTTTATTTTCGTTAAATATCAATCAGTAAATTCAACCAGACGATGAGTTAAGTTAGAGGATAATTTTTGAGATTCCATTCCATCCTAATCTAATAAGGAACCATTTTCGGTGATCCTTAATTTCTCCATCCCGCAGCATCGTGATGTAACACCTTGTAATGCCCCTCCCCCCCCCCCCAAAAAAAAAAAGAAAAAAAAGACCCCAAATATGAAAGTGTGAGATCAAAAAAGAAAATAAAAAAAAGTCAAAATGATGATTAGTCGTTCTTTAGAAGAAGCAACTTAATTTTACAAAGCAATCGTGGCCCTTTCACTGTCCCGTTAAACTAAATTGTTAACCCAACACTTTTATTTTGTGATGAAAACATTATTAGCTAAAGGATGTAATCGCTGAAAGAAGAAAAGATTGGTAAGAAAGCGTGGAATATATATATACATATATGAATTAGTGAATTACAGTAAGTTAGAAAATAGCACTACATTCCAAAAGAAAAAGAAGATTGAAATTTGGCAGGAAATGTTTTTCTTTTTTTTAGAGGTTGAAAAATTTGATAAGAATTAGGCTAATTACAAATTATATCGCTTCATGTAAAATAATTAATGATTAAATTGATTAAATTAATTTATGTTAATAATTTTTGAATGGAATGATTAAAATATTTGAATTCACTGATTGAATCTAATATGTTTAATTTAGTTACGAATTATCATATATTATAATTAACCATTTATTGTTAAAACAATCCCATACTGTTTAACAATATTAAATATAGTTTTATATAATTTCATATGTTCATACTAATATATTTTAGGTGTAAAACAACATAAATTAATTACTAGGCAAATTGTATTTCTAATTAAAAAAAAAAGGACAAATTTATGTTAAGTTAAAATAGAAATCAGGAAAGTTTGGTAACTTTTAACCAAACATTTGATCAAAATTAATTAGCCTCTAACCTTAGCGACGGTATTAATAATAAATTTATTATAATTTATTATCCTAATAAATCACGTTTAAAAGAAAAAAAAATAGCATGATTATTGATGAGATTACAAATATTTTACTGCTGTGGCATTTTCCATAGTGTTATCATTCTATGAATTTAATTAATTTGATTTAATTATAACAACTAATCAATTGTTACATCTTTGATAACAAATCTGATAATTACCAATTCTTTGTATCTAAAAACTTAACTCTGGATATTAAAGATTGGATGTATTATTAAATGCATATATCTGTGATAATAACAGAGCAGTAAGTAAAATGAAATTAACAAAATTATTTTTTAAAATTTAATTGTTAATAAAAAATGATATATAACGAAAGTTCAACATTTGGACTTTTTATGTTAGATGGATTTAAGCCAAGAAAAATAATATATAGCGTTTGCATATTTTACAATTTTTTTTCCGACAGTTGGCTATTTTACTAAAAAAAATCCCAATTTTTTATTTCATTTTTTTTTGGTTAAAAAAATTTTTTTTTGTAATTAATTAAAATGCATTCTAATTTATGATAATATTAACACTCATTTTGTATCATATCATAAAGTTAGGCCTTTATATCATTTAGGCTTGTGAGAAAGTAAATAATCAACATTCTTACTTATTTCATTCATTTACTTTCAAGAGGGAAATAAAAATATGCAAAATATATGGAAGTTTGATGACGTCAAGAGATAGCACTCTGTCTGTTTAATGGCAATGTTTGGCCAAGTAAATCGATTTCTCTTGAACGATCTTTTGGCTCACTCCGCCCATTACTACTACTTGCCAACCCTAATCATATCTGAAGGAAGTCTTAGGCTATCAGTCAACGTTTTCCTTTTCATAAAATCATAAAATAATCATTTCCTTTGAAATGCTATCATGATTTGGCCAATGATAACGATGCGAATTCATCATTCATACGGTGGTTTTCTCATGCTATCGATCATCATCATGGTACTAACCATTGGTCAAGCTATTCAAGAATCAAATTTTGATTATAACTATAAGAGTATTGGTGATGATAATGATAATAATGATGATGATGGTGATGGTAACAGTATTGTTGATAATGATGATAATCGTAACATCGTTTCATTTCAATCTTATGAAGATTTGGACAATACAAATGATAAGGTTTTAATTAATAATAAATTAAGCTTTTTCGTTATTCTTCTTTTTTTTATCAATTTTTTCAAAATTTGCTGCTTAACAATATTTCACATTTTTATCTTTCTTTATTCTCTATACCTAATTTTGTCGTTGTACCAATTTTTCTCAATTTTTTCTCCCAATAAATTTTCCATTTTGCCATAAAATGCCTTTTTCCTATCACTTTTTTTTTGGTTTAAAAAAATCGATTCATTTACTTCCCATGATTAATTAAATCATATCAATCATTTATCGAATAGATCTTTTTTTTTTAGCTTTTAATATGAAATTTTTGAACAAATTTACATTACTTGTTCAATTTATTAGTTTTAAATCTTAGATATCTATTAATTTTTAAAAAATTTAGGCATATATTTTACCGATTTCAAAACCAATTGGACAAGTGACAGGACTTGGAATTGATTCACAAGGATATCTTCTAGCTTTTCATAGAGCTGATCGTGTATGGAATCAATGGTATGACAAAGTTTTTTACGTGATACAAAAAAAAAAAAAATTTCAATTGTTGAAAATAATGCAAGAAAAATTTTGATGGATTATTTTTTTTCATTTAAATGTCTGAAATTTTTCATGCAAAATTTATGGGTAATATTTTGGTCAAAAAAAAAAAAAAGAAGAAAAGAATGATAGGATAGTTATATTTGTATAGGTAATACATACATGAATCTTATACAGAACATTTTAAATTATAAAAATAAAATTTTTCATTCTATAAGTAATAAGAAATTATAAGTAATAAGTATTGAATTAAATTATAAGTAATAAGTGTTGAATTAAATTATAAGTGTTGAATAAAACAGAATAATGGAACAAAAATTAAAAATGATTAATGATTATTCGAAATTCATTCTTTAATTATATCATTACTTGTTTTTTTTTTTTTTCTTTTAATGAGAAAAAGATCGATTAATAGGGAGAAAATATTAGTGCAAATATATAATTAAAAATGAAATTTTATTTTATTCATTTTATGTAAACAAAAATTTTTTGCATTTTCTCGAAAAAATTTTCAGATTTTTTGCTTTACAATTGATAAATTTTCAAATTTTGAAAATTTAATTTATAAATTTTCGAATTTTGAAAATTTAATTTATAAATTTTCGGATTTTTTCTTTGAAATTTTGTACTTTTTCCACTTTTCCTCTCAGTATAGAAAATATTAAATTTAAAAATCATTTGGAATTTTTTTTTAGTAAAAAAAAAATTCCATTGTTGTGATAAATTTGTTATTTTCTATAAATAGAACATTTCGAAATCAAAAAAAAAAAAGAAATTGGACTAATAATGACAGTATTTTGATCTCGATATGAAATATGAACTACACCATGTTCATAATATGGACTAGTAAGCTTCACATAGAAAGTCTTCTCTGCAATAGGAGCGGCTTTGTCCAACAGTTAGTCCGTTAAAGGATTCGATGATGAAAAGACCTACCTGAACAATCATATTGTACTGTGTATGCGATTATTAAATTTAAATTTGATTTTTGGTTTTTGAATTTGAATTTGATTCCTCAATTTTCTTTCTTTTTTTTGAGATTATGCATAGTTTTGAAAACATTATAGTTAATATAAATTTGATTTCTGACAATCTATTTACTGTAATGACCTAATTACCGGTAGTTAATTTTCTCAAATAAAAATAGTCGACAAAATTTTTGATTATACATATGTGTCTATTTACTAAATTACATGTTTATTTGTTATTTTCTCTAAAAAATAAAAAATGGATAAATGATAGTATATATCGAATAATCGAATTGAATTAAATTTTAATTATGCAAATAATTTGCTAAATAAATACTGTTATTTCTATTATTTAATTGAATAGTCGCAAAGTTGAAAATTTTATCCCTTTAAAATCATGTAAGCTTTTCAAATTACAATTCTGTAATTAAATATAATGAAGAAATGAATTATGATGTATTATTATGCATTGATGATGATCAACAATAATTTTAATAATGGTAATTAATGACACTCAACGTGATGATTAATAATTCTCAAGGCTATAATTAAGTAATGCTAAAATTATAAGTTATAATCAAAGCTATAAAATTATTAATAGGTCATTTATAAGTGGTCATAAAATTATTAATAGGTCATTTATAAGTTTTCGTGATATAATTATCACGAAAAGATTATAACACTTAAAATTTTGATGTAAAAATTTTAATTATTTTGAATCCTTATAATAAGATTACCTACTATAATGATAATGAATTTCAGGTCATTTGATAAATACAATAAATTTAATACAAGTCTTGGTCCAATAAAAAATGCAACTATTTATATAATTGATCCACATTCTGGCTCAGTTATGAAGGAATTTGGCCAAGGTATCTTTTACATGCCACATGGATTAACTGTTGATAGTGATGATAATATTTGGGTAACAGATGTTGGATTACATCAGGTAAGGATAATTTAATTCATTTAAATTTTATACAAATGTTTTTTTTTCTATTTCTTTTGAAGATTAATTTATTCTTTTCAATTTTACAACCGTTTAATTTTTTGTTTTAATTTATTTATTAGTTTAAAAAAAAAAGAAATTTGAATGTATATCATTCAAGCGAATAATTTTGATAATCTAGCTTAATTTTTCATTGTTTCAAATTTTGGCTAATATTTAAAAGATTATTTCAGGTATTAAAATATGATAAAAATTTCAAATTATTGTTGAAAATGGGTGAACATTTGAAACCAGGCTCTGATAATAAGCATTTTTGTAAACCAACTGATGTAGCGGTTGCCCGTAATGGACATTTCTTTGTGGCTGATGGTTACTGTAATAGTAGAATCATGAAATTTGACGAAAATGGCAAATTTTTAGCAGAATTTGGTCATTCCAATGGTATGTTTCTTTTTTTTTTTTTTTTATTTTGGATATTATCAATTAGCTGAATTTAGTGAAATGTCAACGAACTTTTTGCATAATTAGTGAAATTAATTAAGAAATTATTAATTAAGCATTTTGACTTTATAACCTTTTATTATTCTTTTTTTTTTATTCTTTGCAAGCCTAATTTTGACAAATTCATTTATGATGATTTATAGTTACTATCCAATCACTGTAAATTAGGTATACATAGAATAATTTGTTGTAAAAAAAAAAGAAAAATTGATTTGAAAATTTTATTGTTTTTTTTGAAATTTTCAAATTAATAGAGCATATGGAAATTATTATTGGTAGCTGTTGAAATCATATCATATCCTTATCAATCTTATCAATGTTTTTTTTCTTTCCACAGATAATCTCAGAAATTGTGAAAGTAATCAAAATGTAGCGTTTATTTTCTTGCAAAAAGGCTTTTTAAATCGAAATAAGCCTATACTCTCTCTCTCTCTTTTCGTGGAAAAAAGCTTTTTAAATTAAAATAAGCTACCCTCTCTCTCTCTCTCTCTCTCTTTTTATTTACTTACTTCACTAAAGGAAGTTTTACTTGTCATTATTTTATCATACAACTTTTACTTGTCACATAAAATTTTATGAATATATCTTGAGATTAGGAAGTAGCAACGATTGCTTTCCTATAAGAGAGCTATCATTTCGATGTAAAATTATCCTAACAATATCAGGAGGTATATTGTAGAATGGTCTATTATTAATAATAATCCATGCTGTAAAGCATTTAAAATGAAGTGATATGCTAGTTTCAATAGGTAATAGCCCGTCTAACTATCAGGTATTGTTGCTATAAGAGCCATTGAGATAGGCCTACATTTTTCATTTTAAAACATGCGTTTAAACGCATTTACTGTCCCGGTGACAACTTCACAATAGTTCTCTTTTTTGTCTATATTTCCGTATGTTTCCTTTCCTTTAATTTACATCTCTTATGACTTTAAAGACCTAAGTATTATTTAAAAGAGCGACGTGACACTTATGGACCAGTTCTATGTCAGTGGAAAGAGTTGACTAACTCATACTATATTCACCCCTTTTTTTTTTTTCCAATGAAATTGGAGTATTTTTTTTTTTTTTTAGGGTAGACCTCGGATATCAATCTTTCTAAGTATCAGAATAATTTGTTTTGGAAAAAACTAGTAAAATGCAGTAATTTGGACCATTAACAATTACTTATAGGAACTTATTATGATTTTATATGATTATCAAATAGAATTGCAATTATCATTTCCATATTGATTACACAAATTTTCCAATACTAATACTATCGGAATTTCTTCAAAATATAGTTTGGATGAGAAATAAAAATGGAAATTGAAAAATTATGAATTAAAATTCATAAATTTTTATAATTTTAATAGTGATATCTATGAAATACTCAAGTAAGAATTATTTTTTCTAAAGAAAAAAAAAGAAAGAACTTTACGAACAGAAAAATAAAAAAATGGAAAAGATTTTTGCAAAATTAGGAAATAGTATGATGTCATGGTATCCGTTCTTTTTTTTTTTTTTGTTCCTGAAAAATTGGTTTTTACGGATGATGAGTTTTTCCGATAAAATAGACTTTCATTTCAAAGTATTTCTTTTTTTCTTCTTGATGCGACACTTGAATTGAAACGACATTCAATTAATAAAAAAACTTTACAAACAAAAAAAAAAGCGAAAAAAATTTTTAAGAATTAGGAAATCATTTATTTCCTTCTTTTATTTTTTTAATATTTAAAATGATAATCATCAAATCATTCATTTCACTCTTGTTTTTTAGTGGACAATAATTAAATAATGTAATTGAATTAATAAAATTTAATGAGAAAATAATTAGGAAATACTACTAAAAGAAAATCATCACAAGCATTAATATTATTAAATTTAAAAATAATTTTCATCACTGTTTTTTCTTTTTTTTTTTTGTATAAGTTTAAAATGCAACTAAAATGAATAACTGAAAGTAAGTACTGGAAAAAAAACGAAAAAAAAATTTGTTAATGATTAATTAATTTACGATTTTATTATTTCAGGTTTAATTAATTTACGATTTTATTATTTCAGGTTTAATTAATTTACGATTTTATTATTTCAGGTTTAAGTGGAACAATCGATAACCAGTTTTTGTTACCCCATTCAATAGCTTTAATCGAGGATTTAAATTTGATATGTGTGGCGGATCGTGAAAATGAACGGATCCAATGTTTTAGTGCTGGTATCACCGATGATCATCGAGCATTACCAACCGGAATGTTAATTACCAAAGCGGAAAGTGTTGGTCGAATTTATGCGATTCGTGAAAAAAGTACGAAATTGATTTCTTTTTTTTTTTTTTCGTTTCCCTCACTTCTTTTCTTGGTAATCATCTATTTATAAGATTAGGCAAAATTCTGAAAGATTTCAAAAAAAAAAAGGAAGTATCGGTGATTTTGATAGTTCTGATGAATAGGAAGTATCCGTAGTTCTGATAAATAGGAAGTAATTGGTGGTTCTGATAAAGAGGAAGTAATCGGTGGTTCTGATAATTCTGATAAATAGGAAGTATCGGTAGTTCTAATTATCGTTCTTCAAGATAAAACTGCAAAGTGATATTTTTGGAAACGGTAAAGATATTACTTTTTTTTTTTTTTTAAAGATATATTACTCAGTGATATTCATTGATTTCTAAATGTCAACTGTTGTCAGAATGTTTGGTACGATTGTATACCGTAGCATATAATAGTTATATATCGTATTATCATGATATGGTATATATTAATTATGACGTGATATATTAGTCATTAAATTGTAATAATGGGAAAATGTCAACAATGAGTATGATGAAATTTAATGAATATTCGATATCGTAGGACATTATTTGGTGGGTGTAACGGAATCAGATGGTGAAGGTATCGAACCACAATTATTTGTGATGGATATGAATAATGGAAAAGCAAGTACATTTGTGAGGGTAATTTTTGAAATGAATCCTTTTTTTTAATTTAATCTTTGAATTCAATTTAAATTTCTTTTTAAATTTAAAAGAAGACGAATAGTTTTACTTTTATGAAATTCTTTAACAAAATTCAAAAAAAAGAAAAGAAGAAAGGACTACTTTTATTATCCAATTTTTTTTTTTCTCTTTTAGGGAATCGAAAATGCTCATTGCTTAACAATTTCGGATGATGGTATTGTTTATGTTGGCCAAACTGGGCCCAAACAAATTGTCCAAATTTCACTACTTGATCAGTAATGAATATTGAAATATGAATTCGATATTGAATTTCAAAAAAAAAAAAGAATTTTTCGGATAAAAATTTGCATTTCTCCTTCTTTCAATTAATGAATATATGATAAATGAAAAGGGCAAAATATACATAAATGGAAATTAATTTCGTTTTTTTTTTCCATTATCGTATTTATTGCGTGAATGAATATAACCAAAATATTAGTATAACAAAAAAAAAAAGAAAAAAAAAGCTTGTTTGCATTGGTGATGATGATGATGAGAAGCGTTAAAAATTCGATAATCAAAAAAAAAAGTTCAAACATAAAATAAAATTTCAAAAAAAATTATGGATGAATTTTATTTTAAACCGTCTAAAATTAAATACATTTAAAAATAAACGATTAATAATAGAATAATCATTTGCTTAATTTCTGCTATTCTCAAACTTTTTTTTTTTTGACTAATAGTTTTTCAATTAAATAATTTTTGATGGAAACAAAATGAATGTTACAATGAAAATATGAATACTAAAATATAAAATCAATCAATACTAATCAACTAATTAACACTTGGGATGTTTTTTTTTTTCTTTTTTTTTGTTAGTTTATCTAATAATACTTATCCTCAATTAATTGAATTTCTGCCAAAAAAAAATTGATTTAATTTTTGCTATTATTCAAATTTATTTAACATTAAATTTTGACGATTATCATTTAGATGATTGATCTTTTTTCATTTTTTGTTTTGAATTTCTATGGTAGTAGCATTTATTATTTTATTTTAAAGTAATATCTTAATTCAAAAAAAAAAAATGTGAATTCGACGGCAAACAATTTATATCGCTTTTTTTTAAAAAAAACTATTTATATTATCTAAGTTGAGAATTTAAAATGTAAAGTTCATTGAAACTTATATAAATCTCTATTTGAAGGCTAAATTTGAAATTAATAAAATGTCATCATTTTTGTCATCCATTAAAATAATTAATGGTAGTGAATTTTTGTTTGAACAATATGCACTTAACTGTATACGTTAGATGTTATAAAGTGATTTTAAGTTTGAGCAAAAGGGATGAAATTTGTGAGTGGAAGAAAAAAAAAAAAGCAAATATATCTATGTAAACAGGCAACAATATTTGAAAAACTTTTTGTGAAATAATTTATTCTAAAAATATTTTTTATTGTAAATTAATTAGTAAAAACAGTTATTTAATATTAATTAAGAAAAAAGTACAAGTGTTTTGTTGAAATTTAAATAATGAAATGAAACGAAATGGTAAAGGAAGAAAGACATTAATTTAATTATGCTCAAATGATCAATTAAAATAGTAAACAAAATGCAATTCATGTTGAAAATTACAAGTAAAGATTAGCATATCTTATCGATAAAGATGGGTATGATGAATATAATTTGGTTTTTAATATAGCAGTTAGTTTTGGCATGACATTCTATTTTTTAATTAGTAGACTTAGTAATTTTCTTCATATAAATTCAAAAGAAGAAAGTCTTTTCGAGAAATTTGAAAAAGTAATCGGTTTTTTTTCTTAAAAAAAAGTTTGGAAATCTAATTTGAGAAATTTCTCAGGAAGCAAAAGTTTTAATGAAAAATTACAAATTGGCGAATGGCAATTGTACTTTTCACATGCAATTTCTCGGAAAAAAACAAAATTTCCGAGAAATTTTTCATAATTTCGAAGTGAATTACAAACTAATAAATTAAATATATCGTCTAAAAAGAAAATATAAGTAATGCAATGGGAAAGGAGAAATGTAATGATGTTGAAGATAGATGTGGTCAGCAAGATTTAGCTATTCAAAAGTATATGCCCTTATTGACCACATCATCCATCCTTGACCTCGTGCTATTTATCCATTAACATCACTCTATCATTCTTCCTCAGTTAATTACTTCTAACACAAACTTTGTATTGATTATAGCTTTATCTTTGAAAAAAGCTAAATACGGCCGATGTTAATGATAGCATTAGATGATGAAAATATAAAAAGTAAAGCAGAAATGAAGTAATAAGAGAAATTAGTGGTAATATAGCAGCGGAAAATAAATCGGGAAGTGATAATATAGC
>NW_018108371.1:0-2472 GCF_000183805.2 Loa loa | reverse complement strand
GGAAAATAAATCGGGAAGTGATAATATAGCAGCGGAAAATAAATCGGGAAGTGATAATATAGCAGCGGAAAATAAATCGGGAAGTGATAATATAGCAGCGGAAAATAAAACAATCGGGAAGTGATAATATAGCAGCGGAAAATAAATCGGGAAGTGATAATACAGCAGCGGAAAATAATGGGAGGTGATAATATAGCAGCGGAAAATAAAACAATCGGGAAGTGATAACACAGCAGCGGAAAATAAAACAAGCGGGAAGTGATAATATAGCAGCGGAAAATAATGGGAGGTGATAATATAGCAGCGGAAAATAAAACAATCGGGAAGTGATAATATAGCAGCGGAAAATAACGGGAGGTGATAATATAGCAGCGGAAAATAAAACGATCGGGAGGTAATAATATAGCAGCGGAAAATAAAACGATCGGGAGGTAATAATATAGCAGCGGAAAATAAAACAATTGGGAAGTGATAATATAGCAGCGGAAAATAAATCGGGAAGTGATAATGTAACAGCGGAAGAATGAGGTACCATGAGTATGATAAAGATTATGCAATTATTTCATCTATTAGCCGTATTTTTTCACAACAAGTAGTCATAAGTACTATATATTGATGATACATAAGGAACTTGCTAACAATATTTGTTTCACAAAAAATGGCGAAAGATAGGATAAGATAGGAAGAAGGAAATATAAATGATAAAAGAAAATCTTATTTGAAATTTGATGAAAGGACTAAATTTCGTCATCTTTTCAGTTTCAAAATCGATTTGCTTATTTCACTTCCTCGAATTTCAGCGATGCGAAAGATGCAATGAAATTGATGGCAATTGTGTTATTATTTGATAAAGAAAGATAAGTTAAACTGACATTGCTTAAAGTATTTCGAAAGAAAAGTAAACAAACATTTGCATTTTTATAAAATTTGTCCAACTTAATCAATTACTTACATATTTCAGTATTAATTACTTAATTTAAATGATGGATAGATGAAGAAAAATGAGCAAAAGTACAATGTTGACAAATGAATAATTTTATAAAATTAAAATGTTTTATTTTTTTTTCAATTCATTTTTCCTTCTTTCTCTCTTTTGTTGTTCTTTCCCACCAAATTATCTCCCGGTATTTCTCACCTGTAATAAGCAATGCGGACAGTATCACTTAGTAATTCTGCTATTAAAGAAAGATAGAATATTCAAAAGTATTGATATATAACAATAATGTTTCTCTTTCCTTCAAAGAAGAAAAATGGTAATAAAAAATTGGAATTGATTGAAAATTAATACAATTCAGGTTGTCATCAATGCTATTATTTATAATTTTTATTGAAATTTTATAAAATAAAATTTAAAAGTATTCAATGGCAGCGTTTTTTTTGAAATTTTCAAAGATTTTCTTTATGTTTTGTGGTTTTGTTTTTCGTAATTATCAACAAAAGAATTCAAAATAAATTGATAGTCGAAGGACAATTTATTGGTAGGAAAAATTACTTTTCCAAAGAGGATTGACAACTATGTGAATTCAACAACTGAGATAGATTTATTTCAAATTATATTTTTAAACTTTCGTTCGGATAATTTCAAATTCTATTTTAAATTATCTGTTGCTTGATTCATACCTCTTAAATTCAAAAAAGGAATTTGAAAATTTTTTTTTATTATTGAAATTATTGTGTTCTATTGCGTGCTTTCCCCGATATCACTTTATAATGCCAAAATTAGTACAATTTCCTGTTTTATCCTACGGAATTTTTCATTCATTTTTGTCATTTTCCTTCTCAAAAAAAAAAAGAGAAAATTGGAGAGTTAAAACTTTTTTTCATTTTTTCGAAATATTTAAATTTTTGTTTTTTATGAAGGGAAAAAGCTTGAAAATTTGTGACATTACTATTTATTATTGTCAATTTCCTTTCAAATTTAAAAAATGTCTGTCAAAGAGAAAAGAATGTAAAATGCAACGATAAAAAAAGTGCAATATTTGAAGGATTATTTCCTTTTTTTTTCGAAGTTATTTGCATCGCAAACAGAAATTCTAACTTCTTCATTAAAATCAAAAGATACTAATAAAGTATGTGATTTATTCATTCTTTAATTAAGCTATTCAGTAATTTTTTTTTTTTAAGCTATAGCACGTTTGATTAGCTTATTATTAAAAATTAATGCAATTTTTCAAAGAACAAATCTTTGATAATGATGAAAATAGCACTGCTTAGCTTTATAAAATTTCATTTTTTTTTTAAAAAAAAAAGGGATTTAAATGGGATCTTAATGAATCATCATATTATCATTATTTATATACCAAAATAAGCGTTACAAAAATTTTGAAAAAAATCAAATGAGTAGTTACATTAATGAATCATTGTTAATATTTGTTTGAAAAAAAAAGGAAGAAGTTTTGATTTTTGATCTTTTAAAAGAAAAAAATTTTTTTGGCAATTATTTGAATAATACAAAAAAAAAAAAACGAAATT
>NW_018108370.1:106648-121177 GCF_000183805.2 Loa loa | reverse complement strand
TTCGACATGAAGATTTTCAGGTGTGCTAATTTTGTTGATTCAGATGGAAGACATTTATTTTTTGCAATTAAAAAAGGCAGTGCTAATACTTTGCTTTGGAAAATTACCGTTAGGATATGCACTTTGAAAGTAATCGTTCATTATTTTTCTCTCTGTATATTACTTTTTTAATTTATGAAATTTTAATTTCAGTGTAGTAGGCTAAAGGGTTACCTTCTAGTGCATCATTCTGAGGCTTATCCATTATTATGTATCTTTGAGTTATAATTAGCAAACCGGATCATTCATGAATTCTAGGAGCCAAACTAGTAACGGTTCAGCTCGATTTCGTATGGTTTCGAATTCCTGTAGCAATTAATAATGTCGCTTGCAGATGTAATACCATCATAATTGTTCACGATGGGATTATTCCGGTGGACTGAAAATAAGATTTCCATACCTAAGAAATAACCTAAACGTCATAAATTACTTCAATTAATTCCAACTCTTCTAATATGCTCTTTGTATCTTGCATGAGCTTTCGTGTCGATCATATTCAGCTTATCCTAAAGTTCATCGTTAGATTTAGATGAAAGCAAGATCGGCGGATTCCTACCGTGTGTTCACATTTGAACAGTTTCTGAGCCTTCAGAAATCACTACATTATCTACTGAAAGATGCTGTCGATGAGACAGACGAAGCACCGTTTCAAGGACGCGTTCTCGATGCATGCATAGACAGGTTAGCAAGTATTATTTCCAAGTATTATTTTAGTATTATTCAATTATTTTCATCCGATTATGCGAATTATAGCTGTTTTACTAGTTTATTAAATGATGTTACTGCCACTATTTATTTAATTAATATTATTTCGAGGTCTTACCATGATTAGAAGATGGCTTTACACATAGCAGGAGAATACATAATAGCTGATGGATTACAATGTGATAAGTAAGTGGTAGTGTTTTGATAAGGGTGGTTCTTTTCCTCATAAATGTTTTCAGGGCTCTCAGCACGAATGAATGTATAATATGTGTGGAACGTAGACCAGATGTAGTATTGCCATGTGTACATGCTTTCTGTTCGGTATGTATTGAACAATGGAAAGCTATGGAGAAGGACTGGTGTCCACTCTGTCGTAATCGTTTACAACTTGATGGGAGTGACACATGGGTAATTCCGGATGTTATCGAGGGTGGTGAACTCAGTAATTATTTAATGTCCTTGACGAAATCTGACGGAAGCAAGAACTGAAAATGTTTGCAATAAATATTTTAGAGTTTTCCTTGATATGCACTTGTTGAGAAAGCATGTTGTTAAATAGTGTATTGTTAAAGGTTTTTTTAACATTATTTTATAGAAACTGCCGGTAGAATGAAAATTTTTAAAAATATTCTGATAGAACTGAAATGACACTTCGTAAATTTTGAAAAAATTTAGAAGTAATAAATACTTCCTAATCACTCTAGTTATTTTCGTTAAAAAATTTAGTAAGAAATCTGTTCTTTACCTAAATTGTTTACCTGTAAAAAATGATTTAGATGATACGAGCGAATTCACTCCCTTTACCAATCGTTAATGCGTGATGTGTTTATGGCGTACCATTTGCCGTTGTTTCTAGTAGCTGTTGGATAGAGAATTAAGGTGCGAATTTTCCTTACAGATTTCAGTGTATTGTAGTATTGTATATGTTTCAGAACATTGAAAATTCTCTTTCTTACTCTTTATTCAGAACAGTGATGAAGTGTGTAACAGAAAAACTGTCACTAAGAAATTGACCTGTATATTTATTTGAAAATAGCATGTTCGAGAATTGTGTTGAGTCTAATATTAATCTTGTTTTTGTTCTTAGCAGATATGTTCACTATTTTATGTGTCACATTCATCTTTAAAATCGGTAGTGAAATAGTTTAATGTTATATGAACTGAATGGGTCATTACTAGTTGGTATTTGTTCATTGAATTCTTAAGTTTCCATTCATTTATGCCATCGATTCATTTATGCTGTATATAACCATGTTTATATTTGTTATATTTAACAACATTGTTTAGTATCATTGTTTGTAGATAGTGCTTTATATGCTACGATTGTCTACTGAGGAGGACATCTGCAAGTTTGGTTTTCAGATAAAGCAACTCAAGGTCAAAAATTCAGTACTTTCCCGGTTTAATCTGAAACTCCATACATACAGTTCCTGTTACAGGGGTTGGTCCTGTTTGCAGTGAGGCTGCAAAGCAAAATTGCAATTTTTAATCCAGATCGTCCAGAAACTGAAGACAGCTGATTGTTTTCGGGACAACCTTATGGTTTATCTCATTTACTCAGATTGATATCTTGGATAATACTGTCAATGATGATGATGATTCACTCTCGATACTCAAGAAAAAGACAGTCCTGGACCCAGGAGAAGAGGTGATAGAATATCAAAGAACTTGGTGAAGCAATCGTCCCCTCGTTATATCTGCTGTCATTCACTAAATGGTAATTCCGGCGAAATCCAAACATCGCTAATCATATGAATAAACTATATGCTATGATACAAAAACAAATGCATACCTCAGAGGATTAATTTCTCAATGTCCTATTATCCATTTTAAAATTTCCGGAATTCAGGACACTTATTTAAAAATTAGATAAAATTGGTAAAGCTAAATGATGAAGCTTTTGTCTGGGTGAAATATGATAGTAAGTAACTTTAGCTCCACTTCCACAAATACTTCATAACCAACTGATCAATGGTATTAGGAAATTGCTTAAACTGAGTTGCTGTAATTAGAGGTTCAAATATTTTTGTATAACATTACGTAGTTGGAAATCTGTAATTGATTCGGTGAATTCTATCAGTTGATTTGTTGCTCTGATGAAATATTATACTGAAATTGTATTTTGTAATTAGAGGTTTAAATATATTTTAATTGATGATATAGTAATAAATGAGCAGGAATCGAGTGTTTTTTTTCAAAAGCAAAGTTTCATTTTTTGATCTTTCGAATAAAAAAAGATCAAATCTGCTGTTCCATATTGTTTCATGCTATTTTTAAGTATCTAAATATTTCAAATTCTTGTAAAAAATTCGTAGGTTAACAATTTAAGAAGTCAGTTTCAAATCAAAGCAGACAGCAGCTTAAGGCTTAATTCACGCCTAAAACACTCAATTTTACTTGAAAATAGTTACCCTTATATTCTAAAGAAACCCTTCTTTTTGCTCCTGATAAGGTTAGTTCCAGTGATTTTTGCAGGAAATTAATTGCAATGCAACTTTTTTCTCATTTGCAATTGTCAGTTTTGGAAAAACCATTTCAACGCTTGATAACATCGACCATTGTTCCCCATTAACAATTTATTACTCTTATTTCAAAATTCATCAGTTTACAGTGAGAATTTCAAAATGTTGAAGATATCACATTAGTTGTGAGCAATGCATAAAATATTTTATGCTCTATAGATACAGATGAACAATAACAACGATAGAATAGAATCCTGAGATCATGGCTAGTTTAATTGAGGAGTGAAAACTGACAATGCACCAGTACATCTTATGCAAAATCATGTACAAAACTATCAATAAATACTACATGTATGAGCTTCATAAAAGCAGAATATGAATTAAATAAAAACTATCACCCATTAGGTGACCATATCAATACAAATGTGTTGCACTATAAGACAATGCAGAGTGTCTGCAAAACGAATAATAAAACAGAATGCAAGAGATTAAATATCATGCAAAATACAATTTCAGTATAATATTTCATCAAAGCAACAGCCAACTGATAGAATAACAGAATTCACTGAATCAATCACAGATTTCCAACTACGTAATATCATACAGTGTTAAGGAACTGGGAAAAAGATGAGTTCTCAAATAATGATAATATCGTATTAATGCTTTCATGGTGTTGCTTTGGCATCCATAAAGCGTTTATAAATTCGAATACTATTCACAATCTTTACGAATACTATTCACAATCTTTAATAATAGCAGCATACAAATTGAAGTGTATAAATTGAGGAAATAATTTGACAAATAAGTTAATGAAAAGATCACTAGAATATCACCAACTATAGCTACCGTCAAAAGGTCACACCTAACTATCACAGGCAACTGACTAGAATTTTAGTTTGACGAAACCTTTTTTTCTTTGCGGTCAGTAACAGCACGTTTAGCTGGGAGATGACGACGCATACCGCTTTTCATTTTACTTTTTCCACCTTCCTGAACAACGGTACTGTCAAGCATCACCTTCGACATGAATTCTTGATTGCGTGAAGCTGGTTCCGGCGTTTCGACACGAGACATCTGGAAATAGCTATTCTGCTCCACTAAACTGCCAAAATTCTATAATAACTTCAAATTATCTAAAATACCAGTTATTTGAAGTCCAGAGTTACAAAGGAAAGCATTACAATGGGATATTCAGGAAGTTCCCAGTCTTTCACGTTCAACGAAAGAGACTTGAATGTTTTCAACTCACAACAAAATCCTGTGAAAAACTCACTGACGTGCTGGTATTCGGAGAAGCCGCGCCGCTAGAAACAAGTGTCTTATCAGAATCGTCACTTTCATAGTTTTCAATATCACCAGCTGGTAAGCCCCCTTCTGTTCCACTCGTTGCTGATGCAGGGGTTGATTGCGACTGATTAGTTTTTGTAGCACGAGCGGCCGCTTGCTACAAGAGGAAAGAAAAATAAAACCTTCATTTAATTAAATGAGAAGTCTATTTGGAAATTAAATAAAATGGAAAACAAATTCTAAATGGCACCTTCTTTAACTTGGTTTGAATCCTACGAATCCGATTACGTTCATGATGTTGTAATCGTTTTGCCAAAACTCTGTAAAATATAATTTTGGCTGTTTTACTGGTTTCAACAAAGTCGTTTTGATTTTTGATATTGCATTCGTGATGGATGCGCGAAAATAAACAAAGTTCACTTCTTTTGTTATTTATTTAATTCTTTGCTAACAGCAAAGATAAAAGCTTGAAGAACTCCACATTTCCTTTACATACATAATCAAGTCTCATTCAACAAAGAAAAAGTACTCACCTTCTTTCTTCTATTACAGTTCGAATACGCTGGTTCAAACGTGAGACTTCATCACATAATGCACCGTTTTTCTATACAATAAAAATCAGTAATTGAATCTTAGACATTCATTTTTAAATTCTCTTTGTGGTGACATATAATGAAGTCAAAAAGAAAACAAGAAAGGCTCAGTGGAAATATATCGCTTAAAATTCTAATTTTTGATATTAAACTCGTGATAGATGCTCGGGAAATAAAATCCACTTTAAATAACATACAATAACAAGCGATTCAACCAGCCGCTTCATAAAGTACAGTTTGCGAACATACTGAGCCTCACGTGTATAGTTTATTACGTCATCATCAACCTGCGCCATTACTTCACGTAATGATTCGGAGAAATGACTACCATTTCCTATATTATTACATTCAGATTATAGCGCCACATGACTTCAGAAAAAAAATCTTAATGCTGAAAGGGAAAAAGCACCTGCCGGTAATAAAAATGAATTGTCACTAAAAACACTGAATAGTAAAAAATTCTGATTTCCTTGACACCTTTTTCAAACTAATTGTTCGAACATTTTTCGAGGAACTGCAAGTATTTTTACTAATAATTTTTCCTAATTAAGTGAAGCAATACAGATTACTAACCAGTTAGTACAGGCTGAGCAGCGATCAGATCAGATGCACCAGATATCATGCCCAATTCTGAACCATTGGTAGAGGAAGCAATTCGTTCGGTAAGAAGTGGTTCGGCAGTCGGCAAAGAGAATGAGTTATTATTAATCTGAATAGAGAATGATTTCTGCGCACTGGAAGGATCCATCCCAACGTCATTTTTCGAGCAGTCTTCCATTGTCTGAAATAAATTCTTATTTTCAAAAAATAAGATAACAAAGCAATTTCATTTTTGAAAATCTGCGCAACCTGCTCTCAGTACACAATGACATAGGAAAGAATCGCAAATCAAAACTGATAGCGTAATGCTGATTAGCGATTTATTACTTTGCCTGCCTATTTCAAGATGGAAAAATTTTGACTAAGAATAGCAAAAAGAAAATTATGGCAACATTAAGGCACAAATCTGCTAGAATCTTACTCAAAAAAACAAATATACCAAACACCTTAAATTGAATTTACCTGCGTTGTACCAATGGAAACAGCACTGCTAGTTGTACGAATGAACTGCCAGGGTGGTTTCTCATCGCCGCTGCGAGGAACAACATCTTTTCCGGGTCCTGTACCTGTCACTTCGATACGTGACTGAAATTAGTGATATAAACCATGCAAATCTGTTTAATGATGACTCAGCGGAACAATTTGTTTTCATAAATTGACTCGTTAATCCCTTGGAACTCTAAGCGTTCAGTTCTGCACAAATCGTAGTGGAAATACGTTTTACCAGTTTAAAAACATTTTTGATAAAAGTGACCTGTTTCGGAAGTCCAGCAATACCATGAATTGGTAAGACGTGGTCACTTTCAGTGATAATTTGTTGTGTGGCTGGTTCTGACTGCGTTCCAAGTACGGTAACACGAACCTGTGAAGCTGACATCATCGAATGGTTTCTAGAAATCAGTGGAATAAATTAAAATCAGACTATAGCTTTTGCAGATCATTGGCGGAGTTGACACATAATAAAGCCTGTTTTGAAAACTATGCGAGTAACAGTAGGTACACAGAAGAAATTTCCGACAAACACTTTTTTTTTTGATCAATAAAAACTGAACAAAAAATGTTAATTAAAAAATTTTTCGTTCAAAATTCTTTTACGTAATTACGACTAGCAAGTATAAACGACTATAATTATCTACATAGAATTAAAGGAAACGGATACATCCATGCAATTTACTAAAAGATCAAGTCATGGGTACCATATCTAAGTGAAAAAGAGGGATGGGGTAGGGGAGTCCTCTGGTCACATGTTCCTACTTTTCCACGCTCCTTTTTTTTAAACATCTTGATTTATTTACTTCATCACTGATAAGGAAACGTTGTAAAATTCAACAAAATTCTACCATTTCAAACACTATTATTGATCACTGAACTATCATTTCTCATAACAAATTCTTTCAGTATTGCACTACGACTGCATCTACGACTAGAAATACAATTTTTAATTCAGTTAGAGAAATCTGGAAACTTCTATCGTACGAACCGTTCCCAACATTTCAAACATCCAAGAACATTACAAAAGTGAAAAAAAAAGAGAAAAAACGATAACACAATAGACACTTTTTTTTTCACTTCTTGTGTGCAAAACACGAATCGAATACTGCAGAAAATGTCTCATTCCTACTTTTTTATGTGGATGCTAAAATTAATTTTTCCTAAACAAACTGAAGCAAAAAAAGTCAATTTTTATGTGGAAAAGAGTTTGTTGTAAGACCATACCTTTTTCTTGCTGGTGACTTCTTTTGAACAGTTTCAACCGACGTCTCAGCAATAGTTGTTGTGGCAGGAGATCGAGGAAATGCCGTGTTTCTAGGCTATATTAACTCTTGCAATTATTTATTACTTGATAATTTGACAACATTAAAACCGATGAAAAAATATTGCAAAGCTACTGACAAATTTTATCGCAATCGTCAATTTATTAAATTTCTGGAAAAAAAAAACCTGGGGAGGATTAGCACTAGATGGAGAAAACTTCTGCCCTCTAATCTGATTGTAAACAGCAGCCGCACGCTGAATGGCTTCCTCATGAATTTCAGCAGCACGTTGCTTCTGCGGGCAAAATGATGGTGCTGGTTGATATGCTAAGAAAGAAGGTTAAAAACATTCAAAACCAACAGTAACAGCTTCAGGCGATTCTGATAAATTTTAGCAATTAATCTTGCCAGACTGTAGTAAACAAATGGGTGTTACTTAAGGAAAAATAAAATGGTTTAGTAACATTTATACCAAAATAATACTGCTAGAAATGTCCAAATCAATCCGGAAACAACTTTAGAAATAACTTATACGGCTCAAAATCTCTTAATGTAGAATCCAAGCTCAACTGCTCTAAAACTTTGTAGATAGAAGAGATCTTCAATATTTGCTTGCAGTGATTGCAGAATGAGGGGAGTAAATAGTACCATTGTTATCATACATCGGCATTCGTCGAACACGATCTGTCATAATTCGTGGTTTCTGAGGAGCCATACGAGGAATATATTGCTGTCGTGGCATTTGCGGAACCCGAGAAATACTCATGGAAGGGGATGGAGGTATATTCATCGATGGTGATGCAGGTACATTTGTGGATGGCGAGGCAGGTATATTCATAGATGGTGAAGTGAGTACATTCATTGATGGCGATGCGGGTATATTCATCGGTGCTGACACAAGCATGTTCGTCGAACTCGAGGCTGATAAATTCATAGTGGTAGACACCGGTAACATTTTATCGACAGCGGGTGACAATATGCTCGAGTAATCGGTCATTAAATCGTCCTAGGTAGATGAAAATGAACAATTTAAAAGAAACTTGGGTACGAAGATTTATAGCAAAAATTTCTATGACAAAATTTGGAACCTTAATGAAGCCTCCAGAATATTCTGACAAAAAAAAACTTGAAGGCTAAAAGTCAAAAGTTAAGAAATCTAGCCTACTCCGAGGATAACCAGATATATTAAACAATACAAGTAAATATTTAGTATCGTGAATCTTTCTTAGGAGATACATTAAATACTATGCTCATTTTGCTACTCACAGATGAACCATTAAGTTCAGGAAAGAGCATTGGTGATCCCAATGGAGGTATGGAATATGACTACTTGATGGTAATGACATCATTCTAAAATCACTAGAATGACATCATCACGTAGATTTACTCTCAGAAACCAAAACAACCTTATCTGTTTTTGTCTTTTCCTGCAAGGCCAACTGCTGTTGCAGGCGGGCTCTGTGTTGCTGTTGCAAGTGCTGCCGTACGGTCGGTCCATCATCACTGACAACAGATATATTAGCAATCTGTCGGTTAGAACCACGTCCAGTTACTGGTAATAATGATGAATATGTCCTAAACAGAAATAGACAACTTGGATAATAATGAATGGAAAAACTAGTCAGCATAAGTGGATTCCAGTTTGGGTAAATGGATTTCCAGATAGTATTCCAGCTTGGTCAACATATAATGGTAATGAAAAAGATTGAATTTGACAGTTCAAAAATTAATTTATGTACGTTTTAGTGCGACTATTACTGGTGCGAGACGTTTGTAAGCGCTGCATGCTATAATCCGGTCGATTCTGCATCACTGTTGGAGGCATTGCATTCAGCGCTGGAACCGACTGCTGCACTTGCTGCGTTATTGCTGACGGAGGATAGATTTGAAGTGCGGCAGTGTTTGTCGAATTGGGGATTGTGTAAGCTATTCCTAAAAGTGAAAGGTAAACGTAATATATTAAATTCACTATAAAATTTGAACAAATATGGAAATCACGCTGGAATAAAGTCACTGGATACTTTGCACTAACCATTAGAAACTGAAGACACAGGGATCCCGGTGTACAAATCAGAAGGCTGTTGCAAATTTGTCATAACTGTGATATGATCGAATTGGCTCGCTGATGCAACAGTTGACTGTGGTGACATCTGGAACTGTCCCGGAATAAAACTTTTGGTATCTACTTTTCAAGACCTAACCATTAATTTGCTGAACATATTCAAAAAAAGGCTTCCTAAACAACTATCAAGAATGCTACTGTTAATAAAACGTAGCAATTAATGAAGCTCGATTTACAGGTGGGAGTGTTCACAATGTTATGAGCATTCCGCAGTTAAACAAACATTTGGTTATTCTGAAAATTAAAATGAACCTGATTTAATTGCTGATAAGAAGCTGGTGCAGAAGCGGATGGCATACCTGACGTTGTCATCTCTACTGAACTTCCAACTAATGACTGATATTCTGGAAAAAATAACACTTCAGCTAAGAACCTTCCCATTCGGTATCATGGAAAGCATCAATTTTCAACTCGCCATAGATAAAAGTAAAAAAAAATGACAGAGGGTTTTTACTTAATGAAAGCTTGACCAGAAGAGAATTCTGGGTGTTAACACAGTGATTTCATAAAACCGATTGAAATTTAAAAAGTATCGTAAAAATCAGCGAGGAATAATGTCGATATACTAGGTGGCTAATAAAATTAGAAAAAGAACTGTTGGTGAAGCGAATGTTTACAGGAGTGTCATCAAGAAGCTTATGCCTTTAACATTTTTCTCATACTTCTAGTATGATATTACCTTTTTAAAAACCATACTGTGCTAACTAATATGGAAATGTCATGAACAGGGACTGGATTTGGTACTAAAATCCTTATTTACTTACATAACTAATGATTTTCTGAAAAGAGTTCCGCATGACAAGAGGATTTAGATACTATAAAGTAGATTAGCTGGTCAATAACAAGATGATGTTAATCATAAAAGTTTCAAAAAGAAACCATACCGTGCTAAATAATATGGAAATGTCAGCAACCAATCGTCAATGACTTGCAGCAGAAATTAAAACTGTGGTGAATAATACTGATAAAATTACAACAAATACAAACCTGAATAAACCGTCTGATAATTGCCTGTCTCGTTCAATTTACTCCCTTCAACGGCTACATTATTAAGAATACTGTTCTGGCAATTCTGAAACATTACTTTGAAGGTATTTTTTTCCATAGTTTATACCTTTTTTCACCCACCAAAAATTATAACACAGTATTTTATTTAATAAATAAATAGATAAATGAACGAACAAATGAATAAGTAAACAAATAAATAAATGAATAGAAAATGAATAAACAAGTAAATAGACAAGTAAACAAACAAATAAATAAATGAATAAACGAATAAACGAATAAACAAACAAGTAAACAAACAATAAATGAACAAACAAACAAGTAAATGAATAAACAAACAAACAAATAAACAAACAGACAAGCAAATAAATGAGAAAATAATAACGATGTATCATAACGATAGAATGGTTAGCTTAAAAACCTGAACATGAAAGGACCATCATCTGCAATTGCCAAAATTTTCGGACCAACAACTTCTTTATTTTACTTTTTATTTTTTAGACCAGCATGGAATAAAAAATTCGACAGAACATAATACAATTCTTCACCTTATCTTACACGGCTTTTATTATGTCTGATATAATATTCGACAGCTATTCTACACTGTTAATCCCATAAGCAATAGCCTACAATTCGCATCGTAAAGGAAACCTTTAAGATCTCATCTTCAAAAATATAAAACATCGAACCTGATCATAATCAGAAATCATGATATTATTATTAGCAATGAAACCTCCGTCAGCTGCAACTGCCTCCTGTTGATCATTACCGAACGACATGGACATTGCATGCATTGCTACTACAGCGTCTGAAATGGTTGAGACATTAACCTAAATGATTAAACTCGGAAATCAGTGAGTGCCGTTCGCAAAAATGTTGAAGAAGAGATGAAGGTTGAAATTATGCTGAAAAGACCTGAAATCAGCAAAAAATCCACTACCTGAAATATTTCCAAGCTTCAATCTTCATAAATACCCGCGAATAATTAAACACACCTTAGATATTTACAAAAATTGCAGCTCGGAAAACACTCCTAATATCATATTTCAAACACAAATGTGACAATTTTAGTTAAACCGAAGAGAAATGATGGCATAAACCTGTAACAACAAAGAAAGCCCAAATTCCAAATTTCAATGTTTATTATAGGTATAAGCAATTCATGATAAATTAAGGTTAAATATACAGTCAGTTTTGTTACATACAGCAGGATTAAAATACAGTACCGCTGCAACCAATAAAAATGTGGAATGACAGAAGAACTATTCACGAAGTCAGAACGTGGATTCAAAAATTATGGATTACAGAAAAGATCATCTGAAGTGGAAGCAAAGTTTTGAAAACACAAAATACTAAAAAAAGAGTTGAAAAAAGGCCCAGAATTCTGAAAAAGTGATAAAAAGTCCGGAAGAAAACAGCGCATATACGATATGACGTATATATCAAAATATGCGAATGAAGAATAAAAATAAAGTAGGGATAACAGACGAAATGATCAGAAGATGAAAAGCCATGTTCGACTGGAACAGTTAGTAATTGTCTAACTTTTAGATGGAAGCGGCGGTGCATACATCGGCTGGTGTGATGGAGCGCTTGGCGCGACTCCATAATTTTGTAGCTGCCCTGCTGGTATCGGTGGTTGATCTGGACCGATACCTGAATACGGCGGCGGAGCTTCATACATATAAACATCACCAGCTAAAAAACAGAAATCTGCCGAGTTAATTCAAGAACATCCATCTATTAAATATGCTACAAAACTTTGAATGGGAACGAAATGTTGCCAGCTGTATACCGCTTCCTACTGGTGAGAAAAATATGGGGAGAACTATGATGATTTAATTCGGTTATAAATTTTGGAATAAATTACTCGTTATAATGAAAAAGAAATATTGTATTGTCTAGGTGTAAGGAATTCACAAAAGAAAGAATACCTGGTGGAAGATTAGGAAAAACATTCGTTGGAGCCTGGAAACCATTATAATTTCCTCTTGGAGGTATATAGTAAGCTGGTGGTGCAGCAAAATAATTTCCAGGTGGAGGAGCGTAAACTGGTGGTGCACCGTGTGGACGAAAGCGCTGCGCTGCAAATGACAAGCAGTTACTCGCTATAAAAAATCCGTTTTTTGTTACTACAAAGAGAAAAAAAAAGTTATATTTTGCTTTTAAACAGCAAACAAACCCATGTCGACAGCTTTTAACAATGCCATTCCAAAGTCAATACATCCTCCTTTACTGAATGTTAATTTCCAGGTCACCTGTCCATTCCAATTACCTAAAATGAATTCATCTCATTGCTGACAATTAAGCTAATAAATCAGCAAGCAACAAAAGAAAGTGGTAAAAAGAAAACACGGCAAAAAAGAAAATGATTCCCATGTCCAACTGTAGTTCAAGGAAAATTTTCATTCATCTGAAGATCATCTAGCTTCATCCAACAAAGCAATGAGACTTAAAATTTACGAAACACTCACCACCAGGTTGGGCTACAGCGATACCCTTTAAAAAATTAGACCCCAAAATTGGTTGTTCAAGCTTCACATCCTTCATGCAATGGAAAGGCATCGAAAATGAACGCAATGAATCCTTCTTTCGATTAATGAAAATAATCTGAAAAAACAGACCCATCAACTTAGCAACAGTTAAAGTGGAGGAAGAAAGGAAGTAAGCGAAAAAAAGAAAAAAATGAAATTAAAAACCATACACGATGACTGGTTAGGTATAAATTTCCGGATTTATTGCCTCTGAAAATATTATCCGGTCCATTCTCAAAATGGCAGCCCACCTCATCCGTATAAACCAATATCCTTCAAACAAAAAAAATAACTATCAAACAAATAATGGACAAAATGATCAAACACTAACCGCTAACTATTTTAATACGTATATTTCATCTTATCACATTCATTTATCAAATTTTATTTGTAAAACAAAAATTAAATAGAAATATCACAAAATAAGTATGTATTGTTTGCTTTCCACATAAACAAAGACATGAAAACAAACATTTCTCCATTGTAGATCAGTACTCCACGTCCATCAGGCGTATTTGATGTATTCACTGACATTATTACTGATTACTGCAGAAAGAAAAAATCAATTTAAGAAATATGTAAAAAGATAAATGTTGGAACTATTCATTTCATACATGATTCAGACTTATATATAGATGTCAATAGCACCGCAAGATGAAGGAATACAATCCGGAAACGGGATTTTCATTTTATTTGATTCAGGAAATATTGGCTAGATAAATGTACGAGTTTCTGACAACGATAATTACACATATTGCTACATCTATTTTACATTCATTCATTGACGTTTATTTATTCAAAAACGTTTCAACAATAAATTTTAGTGGATGCATTCAGGTAGTTGAAAAAACATGTGGATTCAGTGGAAAACGGGTTGCACTAGGATGGAAAGCAGAATACAAATTTATTCAATTCTGATACAATGCAGGAAAATTATTTACACATGCATTTAACCATGATAATAGTTTTTCTTTTTTTTTTTTTTTTTTAGAACAAAATTGGATGGATTAAACAGTTTTGGGCTAGCGCCCCATTAAGCAAATTATACTCGCATTTACAGTCGAAAAGTTTCGGAATGAAATCATTCGCCGGTAATTTATCCTGATTTGATGATCAAAACAGCTTCTTGATGGCGAAGCATTATTCAGTGGTTGGAGATCAGAAAAAATATCAAGCCATGGTTTCATGCGCAGTTTCGGTTAACATTAAAGTAAAGAAAAGTGATAACTGTAAAACGGTGAAGCTAATACTTATACTCCAAGCTAATATTTACATTATTTATGAGTTTCAAAGTCAAAACTCTTATTGATTATTTCAATCGGAAAAGGTAAAATATTCGAGTCCCAGAATGGTCACACAGTGCTATATGCAACGTTCTTGTTATCCACTTTGTTTTTAAACGCTACTCAGTAAATCATCTGTCTTTCC
>NW_018108370.1:95456-106554 GCF_000183805.2 Loa loa | reverse complement strand
GTTTTGGGCTAGCGCCCCATTAAGCAAATTATACTCGCATTTACAGTCGAAAAGTTTCGGAATGAAATCATTCGCCGGTAATTTATCCTGATTTGATGATCAAAACAGCTTCTTGATGGCGAAGCATTATTCAGTGGTTGGAGATCAGAAAAAATATCAAGCCATGGTTTCATGCGCAGTTTCGGTTAACATTAAAGTAAAGAAAAGTGATAACTGTAAAACGGTGAAGCTAATACTTATACTCCAAGCTAATATTTACATTATTTATGAGTTTCAAAGTCAAAACTCTTATTGATTATTTCAATCGGAAAAGGTAAAATATTCGAGTCCCAGAATGGTCACACAGTGCTATATGCAACGTTCTTGTTATCCACTTTGTTTTTTTTTAAACGCTACTCAGTAAATCATCTGTCTTTCCTAGTACATTTCCAGAAAGTTACCGAAAATATGCACACACAAATCTTATACCTAAACTTCACATAGGGCATATTTAACTACTCTCATCTTCCTTCACATCGGAAAAAAAAGACTCTAGGGAAGTATTAGTGATATTACAGCTGTAAAATGTCGTCGCATAACAATTCTAACCAGTATTTCGCACTCAATCGGAAACAAGCTTATGCTATCATCGGTAATTCATGAATGAATTAAGTAACCATGAATCATCGACATTTGTACTACTGCTCACTCTGTGACAGGCGGTTTACTCATTCGTAAACATCATTATTATTACCATCCCTAGCTCTCTGAACATTTCTTCCATTTCTCCATCAATTATATTTTCACTTTTTTGCTCTCACTGTTCTCTGCCTTATTTAAATACTCTTTCTAACTTTTATTTTTCATCTTAATCCCACTCTCTATCAAATTAACGTGTTATTCTCTCTCCTGATTGTCCTTTGTCCACCTACAGAAGTGTACATTTGCCAAGGATCAAAGACCAACTACATGTTCTCTCTCCTTCTTTTCTTCTCGCCATGTACAGTTATGTGTGGTATCTGCAGATGTAAGACAAATGACAATGTTTATCGCGTCTGCGTACCGCTTTGGGAGTGTTCGAGTCCTTTTATGGATTTTTTTTTTGGCTTGTTTTGCTATGAATCCTAAAAACTACGGGAATGACGGAAAGGCCGAAAAATATATGTGAAATGTTCTGGTTTGGAGAAGTCACGAGATAACATATTCTATGTAAATCCTATTCTATATATTCCACGTTTATCGCATGAAACATCTCTTCTCACAATCATATGATAACAACATAAAGGAGGAGACGAGTGCGGAACGAATAACGGAACGTCGAGCCAGCAGTTGAGGCCAATACGAAGTTTCGAATGGTCCATCTTCCACGTCATTACACATCTCCATGTGTGGCGGACGATCTGTTGGCCGAGAATAGACAAGCTTGCGACAGATCACAGGTCTCAAAAGTACGTTATGCAAATTACAAGATAAGTGTGGTAAGCGGTGACTAGGCGGTCGTCGAAATCTCGCTGGATGATGACGATGCTGTCACCGACCGTATCGGCTTGGCATCGCAATGAAAACTGCAGCTATACCCATCATTTCCCACTCGATACCATTAACTTCGCAAAGTTTTACCTCCTGCATGAATTGGCATGTGTTTCGTTGAATCTGATCTTTTATCGATTAATCAATGAATTTCCTTACTCAACTTACTTGTAATTTTCCCAAGTTTTATTTATTATTCTGTGAGAAAGTATACATACAGTTATTTTAAAATATAGATGTATATAGATCACTAAATATTTTAAGTTTAGTAATACTAAGTATACATGTGTATACGTCACTATTTTGAGCTTAGTAACACCGAAATCATTGGCAAGTCCTGGTGATAACTTCTAATGTGGGATACAATTGTTAGGGAGAGTGAACGGAAGAAAATTATGCTTGAAAGTATGGTCACAGAGATTGGGAAAACCGCAACGAAACCATACGAGGAAGAGATGCAGAAATACGAAGAAAGTTATGGGAAATACTAGGTTCACGTGAGCGAATGAGAGTGTAAGATAAAACAGTAGAAAAACAATTAGATGTAATTTTAAGAAAGTGGAAATTTTGAAGGATCGGTGAAAAAAGAGAGAAATCGATTGTTCTATACTGATAGAGGTTTTGCTTAGTTAACCTGCTGCTTCTGTTGAAGGAGGCTATCAGGATGAATGAATGTTAAGTTATAATTTGGAAGTTGACCCTCTGGGAGCTTTCACACTGAGTATTTAGCAATCACATAGGGTAATTCTTGCGAAGAAACTAAACTGAGAAAATTTTCGAGATATTTAAAATATTGAATTTCCTGAGTAGTTTTCTGCAATTTTATTTTAGAATTGCTACTTCCGCAAAGTTTTTAGAAATTTTGAAATCTAAACTTGGAATTTAGTTTTCAATAACGACAGTTCATTTATTTATTTCTGTGTGCCTTTTAGACAGGTCATTAAACTCAAATGAGTAGACTTATGAGATTTAGTTGAAATGAGGTTTTTGTTAAATTTCGCAATAAACGTTTGGCTACAGTATATGACCATAAAATACCCCACCTTTCATTCATATTCATACATAGAAACTTTTAGCTAATGGTCAGTTTTAATCAGTGCAAGGAATGCGATATGCTATTGAATCTTTAGTTTTGCTCTTCGGAAGCGTTGACATCTTGAAATTGTTTTTAGTGCTACTAGTTGCTTTTTCACGGTCCACATGATTCGAGTGCAGTATTTTCAAGTTAGCAAAAAGGGTGGGAAACAATCAAAGTAAGAGAAAAAAAAAGGGGGGGGGGGTAGGGAAACTAAATCCATCATTGCAATATGCTACTTCCCGTACTTCATGCCAGAAGTTCCGAACAAAGTTTTGAAGTATCATTGCTGAATTTTGGATCAATACAGCATGATTTACGGCTGAGTGTTCATCTTTCGCTTCCCCACTGTTAATCTGATACATCAAAAATGATGAATTTACCAGCATTTACTTCTAAATCCTATTCGTTCTCTTCAGATTTGCGAGAAATGTCGGTCCAATATTTTACTGACCAAAGTAGTGGCATGGTATTGCTAGCCGGGAATTCCCATCTGGAGCTAGCAAGACTAGTTGCAGAGTAAGTTGTTCCGGTATGAATTTTTCTCTTGTGTTTTAAAGATTGGATTGATTTAACGTCAAATACAAATAGTTTTATAGGCGCTTGGGAATTAAGCTTGGAGAGGCGGTTGTTTACAATAGAACAAATCGTGAAACTTCTGTTGAAATCAAGCAGAGTGTTCGTGGGAAACATGTGTTCATTCTCCAGTCCGGTTCAAAGTAAGTTAATAATTCGCTTACTTTCATGGAATTAAACTAGCATATTTCATTTGCTTATGGAAATTGGAGGAACGTATCTGATTAAAATCAAGAAAAATAACTGTCCGGTCACTTCCTAATGATAATGACATAAGTTTTATATTTTTCAAAAAAAAAAAATCCTCAATTTTTAAGCAGTTTTAGTGAAAATTTTATAAGATTTCACTATTTTTGATCAATGTGTTATTGATCTGAGATATTTTTCATAACGTTTGGTATCTTTTATAATGTTTAATATCTTTCAAGCCATGGAGCTGTTCCGCTTAATTCATTCGTTAGTTAACCTATTGACAGTTACTTTTTTTCCGAACTAATTAATGGAATTTCAGAGACGTGAATAATAACATCATGGAACTTATGATATTAATATATGCATGTAAAACTTCAATGGCAAAAACGATAACAGTAGTGTTGCCATATCTACCTTACAGCAAGCAGTGTCGAATGTTACGCCGGTCGTCCATACCAATGAAACTTATCGCTGATATGATGTGCAATTCCGGTAATTATCCTATTTCCCTTTCGTTTTCCTTCTTATCTTAAAAAATGGTTCGTTCATAATTTACAGATATCACTAAACTTGGTTAATACGTAAAATACAAATGTTAAAAATATTTGTTTAATGATGAGAAAAAGAGATTGCAGGAGCGACACGAATAGTTTCTCTCGATTTGTACAGGAAGGAAATCCAAGGATTCTTTTCAGTGCCTGTTGATAACCTGCGTGCTTCGCCTTTTTTGCTACAATACATTAAAGAAAATGTTCGGTTTGGTTTTTTTTAAGACTTTTTCTCGTATTAAAAAAGAATTATATTTACTATTAACACAGTGCCATATTGCTGAATTTAGGCACCATTTCATTGTTCCATTCTTCACAATCGAAAAATTTAGATACCGGACTATAAAAATGCTGTGATAGTTGCAAAGAATCCAGGAGTTATGAATAAAGCAACATCTTACGCGGATCGTTTAAGATTAGGTAAATATATGATATTATTTGGTCGTCACTTTTATTTCAGTAGATTAGAAATTTGAAGCAAAAGATGGATAAGTCGTCGGTGAGATGAAACGATCCATTGGTAAGGTTTGCGAGTAGTTAGATCGGCAATGCGATCATTGTCAATTGCATAGATGGCGTGTACATCTAATCCATCCAAGCTGTTTAGCTACTTCAGGCGCTAAATGCTTTGCAATTAATATATGTGATTTTCCTGTAGTGATTAATTCAGTAGTTCGGCGTTTTTCAAACTTTGCTGACAAATATTTAATTCACTTTTTAGAAGGAAGCATTGGGAAGAAAAGGAAGCCTTTTTGGGAGCTTTGAACTTTTCATGAATTGAGTGCAAGATACATTTTATGTCATGTTTTCCCATTTTTAGCAGTTTAGCTTAATCGTTTCGGTCAGCAATCATCCCAAAACCAGTTCTGATTTTAAAAGTTGAAATTTTCCATCATTTCGTACGACTTAGAAAACTGTAGGAAGTTCATATCTCAGTGAATCATTGCTTAACAAAAGATGTGTAGAAATCTGAAGCGTATGGTTGTGGGCTTTGTTCTCAACTTTAGTATCTCTTCTTCCCGAGTTCTAATAACATGTATTATTGTACCGAGAAGCTCAGGTGAGAGAGTTAATGCAAATATCAATATTCTCGATTATTAACTATGGAGACATTCTCCACGCTTTGGTCTACAGAAGCACCAGGTTTGTGTGATTGTTGTGTAGTGGATTGAAACAAATTGGTAAAAATTCACGATATCATAGATGAAATATAGAAATATGACTAATTTAGGCGGATTTGAAATGTTCTGCTAATCCTTCCTTCAAAGTAGAATCAAAGCGGTAGTATTATCACTAATAGAGGTTGTTAGGCTTACATATCAAATTAAAATCTTATAACTACCATCGACAAAAGACAACTAACCTAATTTTGAAAGAATATTGAAAGATATCACTTTCAAAAAAACCATATAAGTGAAATTTGAAGAAATATGAAGATCGAAGTTCAGAGGTTAAGGCTGATTCATGATCACATTGAAGTCATTCGTAATCAGCGGCTGGACATGCACTGATTAGTATTTACTTGAGGCCGATCATTTTTCAAAACGCTTACAAATAGACTTAGTACAATATTATCATCATAATTTTTGAAAAAGTAGAGAAGATTTATATGGTTTAGATTTTTATGGTTTCACTTATTGCACCAAAACTCTATTGTGCTATTGAGCAAAGCTTGCCTTAATCACTTGTGCTTATATATTTTGATCTTGCACGATAAGTTTGTGTACGTCTTGTGCAGTTTCCATTCTCACAGTTTCTGTAACTTCTGGAAAGACTGACTGACTGAAATTTTTTTTTGCTTTCGATAGATTATTTCCAACACGTAACTATTGATTTCGTCTGTTACAGTGATCACTTTTAGCTATTATTACCGGATTACTTCTGAAATTTCCGACTATTATATTGATTAATGTGTTTTCTTTGTATCTTTGTTTTATTGTATCGGTTTATATATGATAACATTTCAAAAAAGCACATCATGGAGATTGTTTATTTTTGAAAGTCGATATATATCACTTGAGATCTTAGATGTTTTCACCAGCATTTTTTTATGTCATTTTAAAAAACTTGGCAAAAAAATGGATTAAAAGATCTGCCGTTTGCCTGTGAGAAATTTATCTGCCGTTTGTCTGTGAGAAATTTCAGTCTGTTCTCTCCAATTCCGAATAAAATTTCAGGTGTTGCGGTTATACACGGTGAACAGAAAGATGTTGAAGAAAGTGGTTTAGAAGATGGTCGGCAAAGTCCTCCACTGGATGGCAAGCCAAACGAAAATCTTACTGCCTTCGAGTTGTTTCCAGGTAACGCTTCGTGACGAGAAATGATATTGATTAAAATTTTTAAGCTGGCAATCATTTCGTCGTTTAGTACCAAACTTTACAGTTTAAAATATTCTTTGTTGCTGAAATATAACTTTTACAGCTCCTTCGTAATATTTCGTTCCAAGCTTTGATCAGAATGACCAATATTTCTAGCTTATCGTAATAAATTTTTAGCTCAAGTTGCAAAAGAAAAACCTCCGTTAACAGTTGTTGGTGATGTAGGTGGACGTATAGCGATTATGGTGGTAAGTATTTGTCGATTTGAGTATTTCTTCTTTCACAGCAAATCGTAATCGTTGACTCGTAAAAGGATTTCAATTCCGATAAGACAGTGTAATGTGAATGCTTTCCAGTCAGTTTTCATGTTCATTTATAGGATGATATAATCGATGATGCGCAATCTTTTGTTGCTGTCGCTCAGGTGCTGAAAAATCATGGTGCTTATAAAATTTACGTCATAGCAACGCATGGGTTATTGTCAGCAGATGCTCCTGATCTTCTTGAATCTTCACCCATTACCGAGGTAAGTTGTGCTACCGAACTTGGAGTTGTCATCGTTTTTTTATCATACCGCTGATATAAAATTAGCTAGGATGCTGAATTTAGAATAAAATTCAGTGGTTTCCTATCTTTTCTCAGAATCCCATCAAAATCCAAATAGAAAACACCCACAGTGTATCTTTATTGGTTTTCTAATAATCCTGCAATTATGGCAACAGGACTAATTTAAACGCTGGACAATAGGCTACTGTATAAAATGACTTAGCCAGGTGGTTAACCAGGTCTTAAAAAGATATTAGCTTATTAGCAGTTGTAAACGAAGAAGCACTGCTGATGAGCGATGATTAAGGAAACCATTTACGTGGTAGTATATGTATACTATTTGACTTATTTAATATTTTAACATAAATTACATAACGTAATGAATGTTTTATGTAGACATAGTGTGCAAAATATGGAGGTGTAATTCTGTTGCTTATCTTTGTTCATTTAATTTATCCGCTACGTTCCAATATTCAGTTTTCCTTTAATACAATTCAGGTGATTGTGACAAACACAGTACCTCATGATGTGCAGAAGCTGCGCTGTCATAAAATTAAAACAGTTGACATATCATCGGTGTTATGCGAAGCAATCAGGCGTATCTATCACAACGAGTCGATGGGACAAATGTTCCGGGGTGTAACAACTGGTGATTGAAATTAAATAACGATTGTTAATAGTGATCATCGAAACGATTCGAACCAGTGCGTTAAGATTTTCTGTGAACTTTTTTTTGTCTTACCGTTCTTTGCTTCGTAAATTTCCAAGCTAGTGATATCGTAATCTTTTCAGGAAGCTCGTTTTTTTTGTTGCATATTGTTTTCGTTTCATAGTGTTAGTTGTTTAACGATAGTTTCAATAATATTTTGTATGCCAGCATATTTCTAATCACTCCCTTATTTATCAGTACCCATAAGTGTCATATGATGGTATCAACGCATAGTCGTATTGTTCAGAAAAACATGTGAAAGGTCGTTGGCATATGAAGAATGAACTCACTTTTCATTGGTTCTAAGTTTATTAAGCTCGGGAATTCAACTAACTTCAGTTAAATGCTTTCCCAGTTCTTCAGCAGTTTTGTTAAAGTGAGTTTCAAATTGCTTCAGGAATTTTTTTTGTCTCGATTTCTTAATAATTTCGAGAGCCACACTGAATTTGTGTCTGGTTCACTTTATTCACTTGTAAAATCAAACTAGAGTTTTTTTCTTTATAAATATCGTCAACCGATATATTTCAATACTCATCATTACCTTCATCTGATACTGACAAAATCCCACTGAGCTTTGTATTTCTAAATTAATATATTTGTTTTCGGAGGAGTCGGCTGTAATTACTCTGCCCTTGTAGCGAAACTTTGTCATAAGTGTTATACGTCAATTCTTGGGGGAAAAAAGTTATTAATGGCGATATAATATTATTCTTATGCTTTGACTTTTTGTATATAATTCATTAGCGAGATGAATAACCGATCAGGCGATTGGTGATTACAAGCATCTATTAATTTTTATTTTCATCATTATTTTTGTCTCTTAAAAATTGGCAATTTTATCACCAAAAGTAACGAAATTTCCGATTATGCAAATTCATCCCAAATAATATAATTTGGTTTTGGAAATTTCAAAACAACGAAAACTGACTTAGTGGTTTATTGCTTTCAGAACTTTGCTAATCGCTTGATCCACTAAGGCTCATATGTAAACTAATATAAGACGATTTCATGCATGTGTGTAAACGTAGTCTGGTGCAATTGGATAATATTTGTTTCGACAATTTAGAACGCATGTAGGAAAATTACAAGACTGGAATGCGTTCCAACAATATATTGCACGACTGGGGTAATAGATCATAAGTAACAGAAGAAGAAATGGTCGAATTATTGAAGTTTTATGAACAATAGCTTTAATGCGCTTTTCAATAATTCCGACAGTTAATCAAATCAGGTGAATAACTGAGCTTTAATGTAAAGATGTTATGTGTGATAGTGGTAAGAGGAGCGGGTCCTTCCAAATTATTGGTGTCAAATTTGCCTTTTGGATTGTTCGGATCTTTGGAACTATTCCCAATAACCTGTCCATTCAATCTTGTTCCTTACTTGTACTATACACTTTTATTCTATACATCAGTGTTATCATTATAATAGTTATCATCGATAGATGAGTGTTTGCATCGGTGTGCTGAATGCAAGACAATAATGCATGTATCGGCATCGTTCTTTCAAGTAACGATAGCAGTTGTGAATGATCATTACATACCAGCACTGAAAATTTTTAAACTTCAATAATTCTTCAATAAATTGGGAGAAAATGAATTTTCGTTACTTACTGAATGTTGAGAATTCTTCAGCAGTACATAGCAAAATTCACATATTTTTATACCATATATATATATATATATTGCAAACCTAACGAAAAATTTTAATCTCAGATCTTATTGAAGTTATCCATTTTAAATCAGTTTTCTACCTTTTCTCTTTTCTATAATAAATTATCTCTCAAATGAAACGGAATAAATCAGTGCGAAATAATTCCTGTATTTGATCACCTGTAATATAAGACAAATAAGGTAAAGGATGAAAATAGTGATAAATCGTGCGGTAGTTTGAGCATCCAATGCAACAGTAGAAGTACCGGGATGCTCCTTAAATGATGCCGCATTCATCAATCGATAAAATATCGTTGTGTTAGTGGAAAATGCAATGATGCCACATGATAAGCCAAATGCAAGTATTAATACTACAATTATCTAAAAATAAAATATTCGATCACGACAAAATGATGTTATTTGTGGGCAAAATGATGCTATTTTGTCTATAAATATTAATGCTAATCCGAATTTCTTAAAACTAACTTCGAATAAGATTTCTCAAATTTCTCAAATAAGAATTGAAAAAAAAGACATTTTGAGCAAATTTTTTCCTTTTAAACTATTAAAGAGAAAAAGCTTACCTGTACGATAAGATGAGGTATTAGAAATGCAGCAATATTGCGAATTAGTCCCACAAAAAGTAAAACGACTGCTAAAAAACTAAGACCAATACCTATCATGGATACGGAAAATGATTGCATCACATAACTATCGCATGTACCTGTAATTAATATCTTCATTGCAATCAGCAAAAATGAATTTAAAATAAGAACTTGGAGATAATTTAAGAAAAAGCAGTTTACCTGTGATTTTCTCATATTCCGTGTCATGCTCCACAATTATCAGTAGCGAGTTAATAAGAAATATTAGTATCATTAAAAGCTCTGTACCTGAAATATCCTGATAAATTTTAAGTACTTCAATTATTACATATTTGGAGTGTGAGGTATGAAATGCAAAATATTTTTCTAATTGTGCAGGCATTTTTTGGCCATATAAACTTTGCCATATTTTTTCTCTTGAAAATATTACAAATCTCTTCTGCTAAGACTGCTTGCTTGTTTTCTTTTTTCTTTTTTTATACGTTATTTTTTAAAGTAAATTATGTAATTACATCATATTACGATAACATTCAGGTTCAAAGGGTTAAATAATTTTAGAATTTGTAATAATCAAAGTATCGCAAGTTTGAAGAAATAGAATTTACACATTGATGCATCTTCATTTACCATATTATTAGCATTTGTTGGAAGATTAATTTCAAAAAAAAGACATGAAACAATTTTTTTAAGCTTATTACATTTGCTACTTCATCGGTTTTCCTTTTCTTATTTAACCACTTTCATATTTAAATTATTTTGAATTTATTTCAATTCAATATTTTAAATCATTTCTTCAAATTGAATTGTTATAATTTGAGAAAAAAAAAAGTACCAGCAACGATAAGAGCACCAGTTTTTATATGGAAACAATTACAAAAGCAACGGTAGTTTTCGCAGGATTCATTGAAATGCACCGATTTGGGCATCGTATCAGTTGTAGGATCATTAACCTCTTGATCATCAACAAACATAACTTGTCCATTTATCATTTTTGTTAAAATAAATGAAAAAAATTCTGGTGAATTCAATTGGTATTCTGAAATTGGCACATTTTGATTCAATATGTATTGCCTTAAGTGGCAGAAATAAGAATTCGATGAATTACGGTTTTTATTTTTATTTTCTCAAGTTTAAAGTCTTTAAAAATGGAAGGTGAAATATGAGATTTTTCATGTGACACGTCATTGAGCAAAAAATTTTAGGAAGGGAAAAAAAGAGGCAAATGTAGAAGATAAAGAAAGGATTGTGTTGAAAAATTAATGTTGCCAACTTAATTGGAACCAAAAAAAAAAAAGTAGCATAACCTGGAAGATTAAATGATACAAATTAGAGGAGAAGGCGAAATTTGTGGAAAAGGAAGACGAGATA
>NW_018108370.1:91279-95006 GCF_000183805.2 Loa loa | reverse complement strand
AGATTAATTTTAATCAGAATTTCTGCTTACAGTAACAAATAATGTTTAAGAGATATCAACCTATCAGTAAATTTTAAAAAGATTAATTTTAATCAGAATTTCTGCTTACAGTAACAAATAATGTTTAAGAGATATCAACCTATCAGTAAATTTTAAAAAGATTAATTTTAATCAGAATTTCTGCTTACAGTAACAAATAATGTTTAAGAGATATCAACCTATCAGTCGATTTTAACAATTTTAATATTATAAACAAAAATGTATACTTGATATTGTGGTATTGTAGCTAATCTTGTAGCTTGGGGAATTAATTACAGTTAATGATGCGCAATATTTGCTAAAACTGAGGAATGTCCCGATATTATTTATGATAAACAATAATAAAAACTAAAATAAAAATAAACAATAATAAAAGTTATTTGGATAAGTGAATAAGTGGCAAAATTAGTTAAAATTATTGCATAGCAAATTTTGAGAATAATTTCTGTTTCTGAACAAATAAGAAGGAAGTTTTTATTTACTTAAATACTTTCAACTAATTGACAAAACATTTTAAACTGTAAGTATGTGAAAAATGTGAGAAAAATTTTAAATATGAAAAATATGGAAAAAAGTTTTAAAAGAAAAAAAAAACGCAACAGCAAAATATATAAATAACAAACATTCTTAGAACTATCAAAACTACAACAGGTATTAGTAATTCCTTATCACTCTTTATATTAACAGATTTCCATTCCTGTAATCATCGTATCTTATCAATGATACATATGCTGTCAATGCACTAATTACTACTTACAAGGTTATTAATTAATTAAAATATGCTGCAACAAAAGTAATTAGTTTTATCCTGATAGTAGTAAACAGTAGGTAGTAGTACTACTACCAACTACTAGTAATAGCCAAATACTAGAAGTAAAAATTGTTGATTGAATAAAAGTTGGAGGTATTTTAAACCAATTTAAGAAGTGGCAAAACGTTGAAAATTGAATGAAGTTATTCACATGCTAATGATGTATGCATTATCGATTTCGACTTCAAATTTTACAATCAATACATTTTCACAATAACACATCATCATCCAATACATCTCTATCTTCATATGGGTAACTTTGAATCCTCAATGCAATTATATATGCATGTTCACGTACGTGTATGCATGCATGTATGTATGTATGTATGTATGTATGTGTGTGTATAAATATAAATACCAAATATAAAAGCAGAAAAAAAAAGAAAAAAATCAAATTTGAATTGATAAGTGAAATATTAGTACTATGTTTTCGTAAAAATAACATTACTAGGATGCATGTAATATAAATTTTGTTGTAAAAAATGAGCCATGTTTAATGATTATCAGTCAGATAAATATGTCTTTTATAACACATAGCATTTGTATTAAATTGTAAAATAATAATAATTATATTAATCTATAATTAAATAATAATAAATAATGTTATTGGCATTGCAATACTTACATATATATGCAGTTTTTTTTTTCACATTCTTATAAAATTTTTTGAAATTTGATACTTTTATGATTTAATGCCAATTTTTTTTAGCTGAAAGATTTTTGTTTAAAATAGAAATTTCATCTATGATTCGATCTTATTTATAAAAATATTAGCCAGTAACAAAAGCAATAACGTTTGTAGAAGCGATAATAACAAAAAGTCATTCATAGTTCTTTTTTTTCCTTTTTTAACCAAAAAATTGCCAAAATTTTGATCAAATAATAAGAAGGATGCGAGATGAAATGGATTTTTCTATTATTATCTCCACATTATTATCATAATTATCATCATTATCCGCATTATGATTAAAATCATCATTACAATTATTACTTGCATTTCTTTCATCATTATCTAAATCGCCCACTTCAAATTACAGTTTTAGTAATTATCAACATTGCTCTATTAGAAGCTATCATAAATAATCAATTCATTTCAACATTTACATATAAGTTTCCTAATTTCATATATATTTCCCATCTGAGAAACAATGAAAGATCAAAATATAATAATGGATAGGAAAATTATACTCAGTATGGGAAGATAATCACCATCATTCTGTTGCGACTTTTATAAATTTTAGCTAAAGTATCATTTGAAAATAAGTATTTGATGAAATGAGAAAAGATACATTGCGCAATTTTTGTGTCAACAAAAGTTCAAAAAATTAAAAATATAGACTCTACAATCACTTTGTTGATAATAACAAGCTGAGAACTTTCCATCCTTTAATGACAAAAAAAATGTTATTATAATAATGTAGCACATGTTAAATTATTTCTAATAAGAAAATTTGCTTCCGAAAAAAAAAAATCCGCGCTTAATTAATTACACAATAACCGAAGAATCGAAATCAAGTAAGACACGCTAAAAATAGATAACACAACAATAAAGCATATTTAATCTAAAGTCTACCAACGGCAAAATATTACGTCATTTATTTGATAATATTTCTTTCTTAAAACAATTAAATTTTAGGAATGAAATTACTGACAAAGTTATAAGTATATAAGGATTGTATAACGGAAGAACTAAAGACACTCGAAATTTGCCTTATGTCAACAAACAGATACACTAGCTTGGTAAACATCCAAACAACAAATGTCATCATAGTGTCATTTACGACTTCTTTAAGCGTTAAGAAAATACTTCTGTGACTAAAAAAAGTTGTGATGATCAATAAAATAATTCATGAAAATTCAAAGATATTTAAAAGATGGTTGAAATATAACATCCCTTTTTTTCCATGAGAGTTAATAAGGTATTTGAAAAGTTTAAAATATTTTTATTTACAAGCTTTATGGTTATTTAACTTGCAAATAATACATCATTTTCAAAACTCCTAAACAAACATAACTACAAGGTAAATAATACAACACAAGTAATAATGAGGAAAAAATAATACTTAGCTATTTCATTTCGATTCGATTAATTAGATTTAGAAAAAGGAAAATGAAATTTTTGAGGAAGTTTTTTTTTCCTTTTTTAATTATTATAAAAAACGATAGTATATCTGCCCCTGAAGGTTTGAATTTAGGACGATTTTCATCATACGAAATTTGAATGCATTAAAACATTTTCCAAAAATCTGTATGATAAAAACAGTTTCCCAATGAAAAGAAAAAAAAGGGAGAAAAAATAGAAAATAATTTTTCTCTTGTAAATACGAATCGAAAAGCTATTTTTATCCTAATGTATACAATTTTTATAATTCGATTAAAGATATAATAATGCAATTTTTTCCTTTCTTTTTCTTTTTTTTTTTCGAAGACACAATAAAAAAAGAAAAACAAAGAGAATTTGACTGCAATTAGCATAAATCCTAATTTTATTACCAAGAAAAATATAATAATTTTTTCATCTTAACTTTCTTTTTGTTTAAGCATTCATTCTCGTCATCGTCATGGCTAGGGTTTAGAACGAAAATTTATAAAAGACTATACCTACTGTTGCTGCAAGCGTGCCGATGGTAAGAAGACCAATGCGGAATAAACAAGTTCGGGTGCAAAATGCACAGTGGAAGGTCTTCTTAGGCGGTATTGATAAAGTACGGTTTTTTCTGCATTGTTACTCGTCCTTTAGACTAATTCTGCGTGCGTTCTCGAAGGAAGCAGCAACATTATGAGTGATGTGTCTCCATGTCCCCCGATTCGAGGCCAGAGTCGGCCATTAATGGTAGCTAATATGGCCAAAATTAAGGTATTGTTTCAGGGCCTCCT
>NW_018108370.1:80787-91256 GCF_000183805.2 Loa loa | reverse complement strand
AAAATATAATAATTTTTCATCTTAACTTTCTTTTGTTTAAGCATTCATTCTCGTCATCGTCATGGCTAGGGTTTAGAACGAAAATTTATAAAAGACTATACCTACTGTTGCTGCAAGCGTGCCGATGGTAAGAAGACCAATGCGGAATAAACAAGTTCGGGTGCAAAATGCACAGTGGAAGGTCTTCTTAGGCGGTATTGATAAAGTACGGTTTTTTCTGCATTGTTACTCGTCCTTTAGACTAATTCTGCGTGTGTTCTCGAAGGAAGCAGCAACATTATGAGTGATGTGTCTCCATGTCCCCCGATTCGAGGCCAGAGTCGGCCATTAATGGTAGCTAATATGGCCAAAATTAAGGTATTGTTTCAGGGCCTCCTTGTATCTCCTCTTTGGGGCTCTTCTTTTGCGGATAGAATCTTAGGAAGGCGATGATCCTCCATTCTGGAGACATGTCCACCCCAATGGCCTCAATACTGGTGATTCTCACTTGTGCGTGAGCAGTAACATTGGATATGTAGTCCAATGGATGTTTAACATTGTACGGAAGCAGAGCTGATGGAAGTGTTCGAGGAGTCAAAGATAGCAACGGTAGATGATCCATGATTAAGAACCATATCATGGAAGAGACAGTAACAATAGCTTTATATACACTGGTCTCTTCAGGTGTTTATTGCACCAGACTCTTTTATGGAATTTTCCGAAAACACTGTTTACCTTTGCAACCTGTTGACAATCTCTTTATCGATCTTGACACTGGAAGGAATGACGCTGTCTAAATGGCTGAACTGCTGGACTGACTTAAGCTCTGATTCGCTTATGGTGTTGTGAGGAGGAAAATTATCGTCCTATGCTGCAGGCTGGTGGAGAACTTCTATCTTCTTCAAGTTTATTTCTAGCTCAAAAAGCTCTACGGTCTCTGCAAAACAGGATGTTAGGGGCTGTAAAGTTGCTTCTATATGGGGGATGAGGATGGGGTAGTTGGCAAAAAGTCGCTCTCGGACATGGTAATTTAGAATCTTAGTGTGGGCCTCCGTCGCCTAGGTTTTAGGTTTAATAGGCTTCCGTCGATACGATATCTGATGTAAATACCACTGTCTTCATCTAGGTCTGCCGTGACCCTATGGAGCATCACGTTGAAGTAGATTGTGAAGAGAGTTGTGAAAGAACGCAACCCTGTCTCATCCATTGATTATTGGAAATGGTTCGGAGAGTGCATCGCCATATCTGACTTGGTTGCGTTGATTTTCATGTAATAGCATGATCATTTTCAGGAACTTGGAGAATATCCTAATCGTTCCAAGATCTACCATAAATCCTTTCTGCTCAAGGTGTCAAAGGCTTTGGTGAGGTCTACGCAGATTATATGGAAGCCTTTTGTTCTGTTCTCTTCATTTCTCTTGCACTTATTGGAGAAGAAATATCACATCTGTGATACTCCTAATGGTTCTGAAGCCACATTTGCTTTCAGATAGAACTTTTTCTAATACAGCGGGTACTAATGTGTTCAAAAGGATTTCGCCAACAATAGAGAGCAGGATAATACCTCGGCAATTTGAGCAGCCTTATTTTACTCTTCTTGTATAAGGTAGTAAAAATTGCATCACGAAGTCCTGGTGGAAGTTCGCCTTTTTTCCCAACATTTCAGAACGAGCTCGTGAAACTTAGAGTAGAGTACTTGACCTCCGTGTTTCCAGACCTCAAGTGAGATACCATCAATCCCAGCTGCCTTGCCATTTTTCACCTGCTGTAGGGCCTTGATCGTTTCTGCCATAGTGGAGGTTATATTCACTTAGCTTTTCAGCGGTTGTTATGCAATGTGCCGAATAACTGAGCCTTGACTGCATGGGTGACACTGAAGAGAGTCTAGAAATATTTGGACCATCGATTTGGGATGTAGGTTTTGTCAGTGAAAAGCGTTTGGTTATCTGCGCTGAATAGGAACTTTGACCGTGGTGTTTGGGTCTATACGTAGCTTTCAGAGTCTCGTGGAATCCTCTATAGTCACCGGAATCCGCGGCAATTGAATGTTTTCTTCTGGGTTGGTCCGCTATTTGTTTTGCATGAGCGAGGTGTGCTTGGTAAGTAGATATTTTCTTTTATCAACAGATGCTGGATCTCTTCATTGTTTTCATCGAATCAGTCTTTATTCCTGTTGCAGGGGAATCCTAAGGATTCCACGGAAAATTACAGAATGCTGGTTTTAATATGTTGCTAAAGAGTTTCAGAAGAAGGATCTGTGGGAGGATCTTGAAGTCCGGTTGAAGATTTATCTGGAAGTTATCTTTCACTATAGGTATTTGGAGATTGTTAACTATAAACCTCTTTCTTGGAATTGCAATCATCTTAGGTTTGGGCTTATAGCGGAAGTTAAATTTGCATCGCACAAGACAGTAGTCTGTTTAACATTCCGCATTAGGCACAACTCGGATATGACGGAATTCATGAACGTTTCTCTAGGGCATTAAGACATAGTCGATGAGGTACCAGTACTTGAATCAAGGATGCATCCGGGTTATCTTTAAGCTGTATCGCTGCTGCACGATATGTGATGGTGGATTGTTGTTCTGCACAAAATTCTAGCGGGAGCTATCCATTGTTGTTGCAGTTTCCAATACTATGCTTGTCCATTACTCCTTTCTAGGTTTCGGAATTCTTCCCAACTCTAGCGTTGAAGTCACCAAAGATTATAACCTTATCATTTGGAGAAACCTTTTGGATAAGACGCGTAGATCGGTATAGAATGTTTTTTTCCATGCGGTCAGCTTGCATACCTGAAATATATAAAGAAAAGGACTTGTTGCTTGTTGTGTAGTGGGAGGTGTAAGGACATAATACGATTGGAATGACCTGTCGGCAGAGTTTGAAGACGATGGAGTTTTTAACCATGAAGCCAACTCCTGGAAGGTGACTTTCGGTTTTGGGTTTTCCTGACCAGTAAAGTATGTAGCCAGCACCATGTTCATTGAAGCTACCGTCCTCATCGAGAAGAACTTCACTGACAGCAGCAATATCGATATTGAGTCGTAATAGTTCGTGAGCAATTAGAGCAGAGCGACGTTCAGGATGTCCACCAATCGCATTATCAAGCATGGTTCTGATGTTCTACCACGCGAATGTCAATTCGTGCACACCCTTGGAGGCAAGTATATGTGTCGCGAATAAACGCGAAGTTACGCGATAAAGGAAAATATAAAGAATCATAAACGAATGTGTAGTGATTTACTAATTTGCACGTACCATGTTGGATCGTGACAAAGATTAAAAACCATCCAGGTTTTTCTCTACGTTGTTTAGCAAGGTACCTTGCTAAACAAAGGTACCCATAGAGCTGTACACTAATGTGCGTTCACAAAGTGCTTTATCATTGACTGGTAACAACAAGTGCTTTATCTGCATGAGCTAATATAGGCATTAATTCTTGTAATCATAAATAAAAATATAAAATTCTTGTAATCTTGTAATAAATCTATGAAAGATGTATAGATGAACCCTGGAGTTAGTAGGAGGACATTCTTCCTTTTGTTTTCCAGATTGATGTCTTCGAAATTATCTTGTAACTACATTTATGAAATTAACTTTATGCGTTAATTCGTTTTCTTTTTTAAACTCTCAATGATTATGTGACGTGAATGTTTTTTCCTTTTTCTTTTCCTTTATCTAATTGATCTAATTACCAAAATTTGAGGTGAAAGTAAAGGGAAATTTTGTCACGCTGTGTTACGTTGCACAACACTACAAGAATACAAGAAATTTCCCATTATAGTATACCCTTGTCTTTTTGTCCTTGTTCAAGCGTATCAGAAAATGCCGGTTGGCCGCGATTAGCCAGCCGGATGAAGATGGAAATGAACTTTGCTTAGGTCACCTTTTTTTAAGCTTTTCTCCGTGTGGAGCAAGCAGTGCTTTCCTTATTCGGGATGTTGCCGAGCAAGACTGTCTTCTTCGGGGTCAATTTCGAGCGACCAATGTCCTAAACAGCCTGCATGCACGGTTGGGTCTGCGGCTTCTAGTGCTTCCCACAATAAGGGGTTGTCAGCAGTAATGTATTACAGTACATTAGCATTAATTATGCCAGCAGAGCCCGGAACTTCAGTTCTTTGGCGACAAGATTAAATATTAGAACAGTCTTTTTATCCTTTATTTCTTACTTATACATCATCATTATTATCATTACTGTCATCCATATTCAGCCATTTAGTGGCATATTCTCTCAGTGATATAATAACCACAAATCGGATACAGTCATATAGCAATATCCCCAGGGACTCTCAGAATGTTAATCATTAATTAAACTGATGATTGCTTTAAAATTTTTGGTTTTCTCAACTTGGATTAATTTATTATGATATATGCTTGACCGTATTTATCATGTAAAGAAAACCGTTTTTAGGATTACGGGGATACGATCTATAAGACTATCTGTGTTTTATAGTGACGATTGGGTTAGTTTAAATTTAAAAATCTCGAGCTCAAACTAACAAGGGTTTCACAAATCTAAGAGATAGCATTCTAGACTTTCCGGAAATTTAATCTACTTCAGCTTGCCAAATGTGATTAAGTCAAACAGAAATAGTATGCAATTTTGGTTATCCTTCTGTTTGTGTATGTCCGTAAGACAAGGATAAAATTAATCGGAAACTTAGTGATAGCATACTGGTAAGGTTGCGTACTTGAGCTGAATTACGCTTTAATTCATGCCTATGTTCATCTTATGATTGAATTTTATTCTCTAACTGATAATTTTATCAAACTGAGGATGAAATGTTTCAGTTCGAGAATCTTTCATCTCACTACAATTGAATTCATCATCTGAACCTTTGTTTTTTTTTCCAATTCGCGAAATTCTATTATGAAAAAATTTGTGCACACTGCCTTTGGGTACAGTATCTTCGCAAATTTTGAAGCTAAATCAATCCATGTTTCACCGTGCATCACTTTTGATCAACAGAATTATATTGGCTCAGTGACCGGAATGGAACGAATGATGCTAAAACAAAATTAAAAAAAAAAAAAAAAAAACAACAAAAAACAAAGAATTATCTGGAAGAATTTATGCCAAGGAGAAGAAAAGAAAATGAATGTCATAAATGATAAGTTTAGCAAATGTTATTAAAGATAACATTGATATTTTGATGCATAATATCACCAATCAGAAAACTGAATTTGAATTTCAAAGTATAAACAGAAATTAATTTAAATTATCAAAATCTTGAAATTGTTAGAACGTTCCTTAAAATGCATATGCCGATATGTAATTCTATTAAGAAAAGATCATTCATGTAAACCATTCAGTTATTTTCTTCATTTTCTTTTTACGCCTATAAATGGAACATATATTCAAATTGAAATAAAAATTCCGGAATTTATTTAAAATGTATGGAAACGACCGATATTTTTTGTATTGAAAATTTTTAAATTTATGTAGTTTTTCCAACAAGCAAAATAAACTAAAAAATTTTACAAAACCAACCAATTTAAAAATTTTTTTCTACCGTTTGTTAAAATGAAATTGAAAAAGCCTTTCTAAGTAATAAAAATTGCTTAATTGTATATCCAATCTATTAATTTTAACTTTTTTTTCTCCATTTTTTGATCACAATGATATAAATGAAAGGATTTGTTGAAGAGATTGAGAAAAAAAAAAGAACTTTCTTGTTATTAAGTAACAATGATGGATTAGTGAAAAAAAGAAATGACGAATGGTGTAATCATATTGTAGTTTGAAATAAGTTATTAATTTAATATATATAGAAGGAATACTTTTTTCCCTTTTTTTTCTTTTTTTTTTTATTCTAGACAAACTATAAAAATGGAATATCAAGCATAAATGTATGTTAGGTGTTAGATGAAATCGAATTTCAAGAAAGACAATAAAATTGTTGGAGAAATTACATTATTCAATATATATATATATATATTAAAGGACTGGCTCTTATCAACTACAATAAAGAGACAAATGACAAATGATTAAAATACCCGATAGACCATAACAATTAGATGAAATTCGGGATTCAGATTGAGATAAATGCTATTAAAATATACGTCATCAATAATATTCCATTTGCCCATTTTATCATTTGTTAATTTTCAGCAACATTTGCTGAGGGTGAAAAGATCTGTAGACATGTACGAAATTTTTTATTGCGGAAGCAATTCTTGCTGCAAAAAGAAAAAGAATTAATTGAAAATTAATGTTAATTTCTGTAAAGTTTTGCTTTTTCTCCAACATTGATTTACAAAAGTATACATTTTTGTTAGATTTAAATTTTCCAATATGAATAAGTCATCAATGGAATTGATGATTTTCTTTCATCAAATTGCTACATTTAAGACTGGAATAATGATACGATCTGATATTGATCGATTTATCGCAAATTAATCAAACCGATAAAACAATTAAAGTGAAATTAGAAATAGCCATTTTAAAAGTAGGAAAAACTTGATAATGACCATTCAATTTTAATTAGGGAATTCATTTATCTTCTACAAAAATATCAAAGATTGAAAGACGAACCGACATTCAGCTCGTAGACTATTCTCTTCATAGGAAAACATTTCATGACAAAGTTCGCAAACTCGATCCATAACAGCATGTAATGATTGATGCCGATAAATTCCACAATTTGGATCAATTTCTTCCCAATTTTTTTCAGTTGATCGTTTTAGCAAATCCATTAATTGTAAATCGTTTGCAATATCCTAAATTTAAATTAGGTAAGGAAATTGATGAAATCGGCGGACTAACTGAAATTCATGCATTTATTTGTTGGATTAGTAAAATCGTAGTTATCAAAATTCAAATATAAACTTAATAGTAGTTATCGAAATCAAGACAACAAACTTATTGCCACATATTACTACTATATGAAAAATTTCAAAGTTTTTAAATATGCAATAATTTTTGAAATGTTGTTCAAAGTAATAAAATTATTCTAATATATTCCAAATTGTATCAATCATTCCAGTGATTTATAATATTAAACCCGGTTGTTAATTTTTAGTTGGACATATTATTTTAAATAAATTTTATCAAAAGAAGGAGAAAAAAGGATGGATACTTGGTCAAGTTTGTTTGGATGATATCTATGTTGTACAAAACTCCTTGCTGGCATAATCAGATGTAGTGAAGTAAATAATACCAACAATAGTAATATTCGTTTACTATTTTGTTGAATTTTTGAATTTACAGTACCCATTTGTTGACCAAAAATGATAAACATTTCCTGGAAAATAAGCAAAATTTTTAAGGAAGTGATTGAATTTAGGTTGATTAAATAATTCAAATGAAAGAAACATAGAATGGTCATTTCATGCAATCATTAAATGTTATCATTCTAACAAAATAATTTATGCAACAATAATTATCAAAATTAAAATTTAATTCAATCCAAGATACTTTCCTGTTATCATTTTATTAAACCAAAACAATATTATCACTAGCACAAAGTTTCTTGCAATCAGTTAAATACTTGGCTTAGTTATTTTTTCCATTTGTAAGAGAATTTTAAATAATATTCATAATTTTTCATAATACTAAAATTTTGCATTTGAAATTTAATAAGTACATAAGATGACTTCACTTTAAAGATATGATTGTAATATTTGGTAATATGGAAAAATTTTTGAGGACACCACTATTAAAAGTTTGTTTACCATCCGACAATTTTTGCTTTGCCAAGTTGAAAATAGCAATTATAAGCTGACATTCAAACTTTTATAACCAGTCACGATGTTGCACTTTCCTCAAATCATTATATCCGAATGAAAAAAAATTGTACTTCATTAATTCGATGATATTTCAATAAAGCACAGGAATTAAAGTGTGTGACGAGAGGAAGTAAGTGGGTGAAATTTTGAGTAAAGAGAGAAGGAGAGGATAAAAAGAAGGTGATAAAATTTTCAAAAATTGCTTAAAAAAAAAAAATCGAAGCGGATTAGCAACTATTATGATTGATAGGAGATATGCAATAGCATACCTCGATCATGCAACAGATGGTAAAAATTAAATTGTAAATTTTATTTAAATATATAAATTATGCTGAAATTAATCATAATTCTCTCGTTCTTATCAATAAAATTATCAGGAAGAATTTGCCTTCCTTTATTTAGTACAAAGGGATCAATGTAACAAATGCATTTCTTGCTTAATCACTTAGAAGTTTGTAAAATTGATTATCAGTGAAATTATTGTATGTGCACGTTTTGAACTAATGCATACCTTTTCGGCATGATTATTTTAAATTCTAATATAAATTGAAAAAAAATCAAAAATTAAATATTCAAATAAACCAATTTACAGAAGTTTTTTTTTCTTTTTTTTTGTTTTTTGATTAAGAAAGGAGAAAAAAAAAGATATGAAACGAAATAAACAAGGTAGCGTAGTAATAAATTTAAATTCCTATAATGATAACTTTAATAATGAAATGTTTGAATTCTGTGATTAAATTTTTAATATTTAAAAGGTGTAAAAATGCATTTTAAAAATTGTTAAACATTTGTGTTGTTATCGTAGGATAAATTTATTTTAACATATGTTTTTTTGCAATAATTCAATTCTTTAGCATAATAATGATCAAAAAACATTCATCATTGAAATATTCAACACCAATTATACTAAAAAAAAAAAAAAGAAATTGCATATGCGTGGGTTGAATAAAAATGATATGCGGTGGATAAATTAATATGAACATTATCAAATTATGTCCATAAATATCACATTATACAGTAAAATTTCACATTCGAAAATGTTACATCGTATTATTTAAGTAATATATTGAACACTTAAGATATAAGAATTAATTTTAAAATTAACTTTCCATCATATAATCCATTCACATTTTAATGCATTTCATATATTCACATTTTAACTTTAAGTAATAAAATATTAATTGCACTTAAATATTTGTTTGTGACTTAAAATTTGAAAATTTGAATGACATCAGTTAATTTGTGAAAGTAAAACAGTAAATGAATGAAAATCAATCAAAATTATGTTTAATTTAAGTTTTGAATAACCTTAATTAATAACATCCATTAACTACAGCTTAAAGTTTGATGGAAATCATTTCCTTAGAAAACGATTAAATTCAGTTTAAATAAAAGTAATAGGTTAAGATTTCATTAATACAGTTTAATTATATTAAAATAAAGTTTGCCTATCTCTTCTGAAATTTATTCATGAAAATTTCAATTAACTAAACCATTAAAAGCATTTTATTCAATTATAGTTAATAATTATCATATTTTATAAAGCATTATTCATTTTGTTGAATCAAAATATTGCAAAATGGATTTTTTCAATCTTTACAATATCTGTATAATTTAAATTAAATCATTTCTACAAACATTTAAAATCATCCATTCCTATCGTTATTTTTATAAATTCTCGTCAATTCATTTTCCTTTTAAATAATCAATCATTTGTATAAACTTAACAAAATTGTATTTTTTCCTTTTCTCTATGCGTATTAATAAGCATTTGCATATTTCTTGATGAATATTAATTGCTCTATAATTTTTTAAATTTTTGTTTAAACAAGAAATGCATGGATAATTGCTAATAGTTACTAACAATGATATTTTTATATAATTCATGATTTTCCCAATTAACAACGTAAGTAGTCAAAAAAAAAAAAAGTTAAATACATAAGCATATTTATTTAAATAATTAGTTATATATTTACAAGTTTTACTGCCCAATAAAACAACCATTTATATCTTTTCCTTCTTTGTTCAAAAAAATGATAAAATTTTGTATAATAAGAGAGCAATAAATAGTTTAAATGTGGATTTTTATTTGTTCCATTTTTTTTTTTTTTATTTAACGGAAAGATTATGAGAGAAATAAATGAATGCCAGTAAAAATAAGTAAAATTATGTTATGGTATATTTTTTTCCTTTTGTTAAGGATTAATTAATTAATTAATTAATTAATTAAATGTGAAGCATTGGTTTAGTTTACGAAAAGTTTTAGTTTGCGAGAAGTTGCTTTAGTTTACGGTAAACTAATGCAAAAATGTATTAAAAATTATGAATTGAATCTAATTTTCAAAGAAACATATTCAATTGATAAGTCAGGATGAAAATATTATTTTTATTTATATTTCATGAAAAATTTTAAATTCAAATCATTAATACATTTTATCAATTAATTGCTGAGTAACGCAAAAAAAAAAATTGCCTTTATAATTATGAATGATCGAAATACCAATTACTGTATTGTGGGGCAAACTTATAGCTTAAACATCAGTGAATTACCGGGAAACAAACTTTCGTGAAATATGACATTATGGTTAGTTAGGTTATTTGAAAAAAAATGGTGTAAAAAAAAGAGTTTTTCAAATCTTTGGAACAACTTTAATACGAAATATGATTTCAATCTCCAGTTCTAATTTGACTTTTTAAAACTGTTATCCTTTTTTAAAATGATATTTCAATTATAGTATATTTCCAAATAAATAATCAAAGTT
>NW_018108370.1:64939-80447 GCF_000183805.2 Loa loa | reverse complement strand
AAATTAAAAAAATTGGAAACTTTTTCTTTTTTTTTTGTATTCAATCATGATATTATTTTTATATATAGATTTAGTCAATTGGAAACATTTCCACTCACTTTTTTTTATTTTTCCTTTCTTTTTGTTTCTCCTTCTTTACTGGTAAAGTTTTAGTTCCAGGTGTTATAAAATTTAATATTTATTAATTTCGTTTCGAATAAATATCTATAAATATCCTTTTACATTATGCCCATTTTCAAATTCATATTTCTTATGATTAACATTTTAGAATAAATTTAATCCCAATTGTGATATCATTGCAACATTTATGGAAAACGTTTATATTTAACCGGAAAAAAAAAAAACAAAAAGAAAACAATATGCATCTCAAAATTTACTGATAACAGTTATTGAAATAATCATATTCGCTGAGCTGTTATTTGCCAACGGTGATAACTTCATATGTACAGTTTTTGTAGCTGACATGAAAACAATCTTCAACGATCATTACTGATTGAAATATTTGAATATTGATTAATATTAAATGCATCCATTTGTTGATGAAATAAAAGCTACAACTGTTCCAAATTATAATAATGTACGATTAAAACTAATTTTTTATATATTTTTAACAAAATTTTTTCTTCAGAAAGTATTGTTTTATTACTCCAATTAATTCAAGCAAAATGAATAGTTAATTCCTTTTTAGATCATTCAAATTTTTATGAAATAATATTTTACATTCTCAAAATGTTATTTTAATTCTGGTAACGGAAAAATTTTAACGGACAAAAAACTTTAACGCTAATATAAAATGCTCGGATGACATTTATGAAATATTCGTCAAAATTTACGTTCAAATTATAAAACATACAATTTACCTTTTAGTTGATTTTTATTTTTTCCAAAATATCTCGTTGATTTTTTTTATTTGAATAAAGAAGGGAGAAAAAAAACTTGGCATTTTTGTGATATTATTATTGCTATTTTTTTTTGCCGTGACATTTTAGTAATTTAAATAGCTGTGTCAAAGAAATCTTCCATTATCAACAGTTCAATCTACACCTTTGCATCATTAATTAATTGAAAATTTACTATTTTTTTTCGCCTTTATATTATTTAGAAGAAAAAAAATGTGTGCTATTTAATGGTAGAATAATAATTACAATAATCCAATTGAGAATGATAAGTGGAATAAAAAATTGGAATTTCAATATTGTCACAATTTTGTTCGCCACAATATTTTGACATTAATTCATTTTAACTTTGATAAAATAATTCATAATTTGATCAAAGTTCCTTACAGAAATATCATTAAAGGAATTGGAAACACTTAAAAAAGGATGTTATTAACATATACAGAAGGATTTGGAGTTTTTGATCTTTTACTTATAAAGAAAAAAAAAAAATTTCAGATTTATTTAAAACATCCATAATTTTATTGGAAATTCGCTGTTAAGATTAATGAAATTCGTAATTTGAGTGATTATTCTTTACACATAAGTCATTATAGGAATTGAAAACATTTAAAGAGGATAATTAAATAATAAATTACAAATATCATTTGAAATATTGGATATGCTAAAAGTAAAGGTCATATTCTTGGCACTGGCAAATGAATTGTACTTTTGTCAATGAATCAACAAATCGAAGTGATAATCGAATAACAAATTTAGCCATATTTATTATTTCAGCTTAGCCATTTGGCTTGAATGTTTTAAAAAAAAAAAAGAAAAAAAATCTAAGAAATTCAAACATGATTAACTGGTTTTTTTCCTTTTTTTTTTTAGTACCATTGTTAAAATTTGAATTAGCAACAGACATTTGTCATTTCTTAATAAATAACTCTTTACGATAAAATTATTTCTTTCTCGAATAAACATTTAAGTGATGTTTGCTTTACAGATTGGAAATGCGGCAAGTGATAAATAGAAAATGAAATGTTTTTCACAGCTATATATTTGTATTTAAGATTTTTTTTTCCTTTAATTTTAGGCGGAACTGATGAAACTCCTCACTTGAGAGTTCATTTGATGAGTTTTATTGGGTGATAAAATTGATTTTTCTTTTTGCTCATTCTTTTTTTTTATTTTTTCTTTTTTTTGAATATAATAAAAAAAATGATTGTTTTATTTTTACAAGAATATTAAGAGATTAAGAAAATGATTTCCGAATACAATATGTAAACGGAAAAATTCTCAACCTGAATAACTGGTTGGTAGATTAAATTTGGTCAACTGTTACCAACATAGCAGCAAAACATAATTCCTGAAACAGTTTTTTTTTTCGGTACAGGAATAGATATAATATGAAAAGGTATTTTAGTAAAAATATTAAGATTACAGTTTTAATTGTACTATAAGTTCATTCAAATAAATGTTTGATATTAGTCTCCATTAGGATATATACACGCAATTAGCATACCGAATGCTCGGAAATCGCTGATATCATAATATTTCAAGTCGGATGATCATGTATTGATAAAATTTGTGGTAATTCCTGCAAATTTTGTAATTTTGCAATTCAAAATATCTTCGGCAAAATTAAATAATATGGTGAATAGCCATAAATGATCGGTCATCATTTGAAGTTTCGTAATGGACAAAACAGAGTAATGAAAATTTCAAAAATTTTCTAAATTTAATTGAAATTTTGACAATGAATCAAATGAAATCTTTCTTTCTTTCTAATTAACAAGGATATGAACAATAAATGGATCGAAATACATGATCAGAACTTTAAGAAATGTATTGGAAATGGTAGGATTCATATTAGTTGCGTAAGATAAGGTTGCGAAATCTAACTTATTGGTTACTTATTGCATTTGCAATTTCTTGCAATCATATTGTTGCAAACATTTGGCAAAATTGCTGCAATTATAATTAAGATTAATTGCAATATTTGCTACCGCATTTTATTTTGTAATTTAAAATTCTTCTTTCGATACGTTTACATTCATTGTGATATTCTCGACGATTGTAAACTGAATTCCATTTCGATTAAGTATCCTTTTATTCGCTTGTTTCATTTCAAGAAATAAAACTTATCGTTGGTACCAGAAAAAAAAAAAATTCAGCAAGACCATTAAAGTTTCCACTTTTTTTTCCTTTTTTTTTCCTGTTAGAAATGACAATGAAAAATGCCAAAAACTGCATATTAAATCATTTTTGTTGAAATTACTAAACGAATGTAAATCAGGATTTAGCCTGAATAAACATTTCCTTCCTCAAGTGTAGATAGAAAGCCATACTGATGACCACGCCTTCTTCATTTTCACCTCATCCAAGTTAATTCTGACACCACCAGATACATTTTCACCTTATAAACTATTCCAAAAGAAGGCACTCCTGACAATTACCTATTCAAATCCAATCTTTTTTTCCCCCTCCCTCCCCCCCCCCCCTTTCTCATGTATTTCAAAAAATCCTCTTGCCTTTCATATTTCGTACCAAAATTCAAAAAAAAAAAAAAGAAAACGGAACGAAATTTCATTTGCCTTTTCAAAAATAATATCAAACAGTGATTTCGATTTTTTAAAATTTATTAATTGTAGATTAATATAAGTTGATAAAAAATTATCATAGATATGTTTATTACAAGTAAATTTTCAAATTACTATAGCTAGGCTTAATTGTTAACAGGGAAATTTTGAAGTGCACTTATTAATATCAATCTCTAAAAAATATACCTGATAGAAAATTGCCTTACTTCCTTTCTTCCTTTCTTCTTTTCACATAGCAATTTATAAAAAAAAAAAAAAAAATTAATAGATGAACGAGTTACAAAGTTTCTCGTAGCTTTGAAAAATTAAATGAACTTTTTATTTGCTTCTTCGATAACTGCAAATGGCAAACGATTCCAGAAATTAAATTGAAGATAAAATGTTGATTGAATTAACAGTCATCAATCCTTTCTGTTTTATTTTTTAATTTTGAAAAAAAGTTTATTTTTCTTTTGATAAAAACAATCCAATTATTGAAAGAATTTCATTTCTTCTACGCTTATTTTTACAAATTATTAACCAATAGACAGGTAAATACAAAGTAAAATGAAATGTAACACATATTTGTTTGAATTTTCTTTGATAAATCAGCAAAACATTTTACTTGTTATTTCCACTATTCGTACATTTATTTAAATAACTAATTTTTTCCATTAAAAAAAAAAAAGAAAGTGTTGTAAAACTTGATGTTTCCATCAATTCTTTCTCTCCCTTTCACTTCATTAATTAAGTAACTCTAAATTAAGCAAAATTTTTTTTTCTTTTAGCAATTTATTTCAGTTTAAATCAAAATTTCCTATTTTTTCCCTTATTTATTTGATTTTCACATCTTTCATATTTAACACAAAAACTTTCATGCAATAGATTGAAAAATGATTGGATTATAAATATTAGATTAGTGGATAGCAAGAAGAAAACTTTTTTTATTACTGTTTCTTCGATTTTCTTTCTTTTTTTTTGCCAATTATTTTACATTTGAATTTTAATGAAATCTAAAAGGCAAATTTCAAAAGGATAATTGAAATTGCTTGAAGAAATAGTGCGAAGGAATTTTTCCATCTATAGTTTGATATTATTAGACAACCGGAAAAGTATGGTGATAAAAACGAACTGTTATAAATCTAATTATCCTTAGGGAGAAGAAGACGAAGAAAGTACGGAAAAATTCGAAATTATGCCATCCAAGAATGTGAAATTATCATTTTTGTTATCATTATCAATTCTGTTATGAAAATTCTACAATTATTGCTGACGTTCCAATTGGCTTACACACATCAATTGCAAATTTCTTGCAAAAATACTGATCAGGTCAGTTGATTAATGTTACATCCTAGAATTTAAATTTAAATTTTACTTTTTTGTCCTTAATTTTTGCTTTACGCTCGTTGTAATTGTTAATTTTGGAATGATTTAATGATTTGCAAAGTTTTTAATTTACCATCAATAAATATATTGCTGGTGATAAATCATTTTGACAGTGAGCTTTTTTTTTTTTTTTTTGCCATATAACATTTAGAAAATTTTAGGTTTAGCAAAATGAAATTAAATCCAAAATTAAAATTGAAAAGATTTAGGCTTTTTTGTTTAAGATCTACAAATAAACTGATATGAACATAACATTGCACGTAACATTATGATGAATAAACTGTAAGGTAGTGAAAGAAGAAAGTTAAATTCCTTTTAAATTGTAAATTATTTCATCGGGAAAATAATCTATCTTTATGCTAATAAAAATTTTCTCTTTTTTTTTGTGTAATTAATATTATTTAGAATTTTAATTAAAATTTTTAAATGTATTGCAACATTTTTGTGAATATCTGTTTCAATTTATTACTATTCTTATCCTGTTTTTTTGAAAAAAAAAAAGAAAAAAAGTTGCAGAATATTGGATAAGAAAAGATATTGAGGAATTTTTGAAAGGATATTCGAAATTATTCGTTGAATTGAATTTCTTTTTTTTGCAACAAACAAAGTAATTTAGTATTATTTTCAGGTGCATAAAAAATCGATCTTCTTATGGTCAATTGAAAGAAATAATATTGTTGAAGGTTATATGTTCGGAACAATTCATGTACCATTTACCGAAGTCTGGGAACAAGGTAAAGTTAATGAAATTTTAGTAAATTTTTTATTATCATTTAATAACATTTTATATTTTATATAATTCATATTTTTCATATTTCTGTTATCAGTTTATGCATTAGGCATTGATTCATTCTAATAAATATCAATTGAAATTTTCTATTGAAATCATTTGCTTACAAACAATTTTGTTTGAATTGATTCAAATCTAAAAATTTGATTAATTTAATTACAAATAAGGCTTCTTAGATTAAGGTAACTGTAATACAGTTACATGGATATTAGTAAATTTTTTATTATCATTTAATAACATTTTATATTTTATATAATCCATATTTTTCATATTTCTGTTATCAGTTATATTTACAATTTTCATGCATGACGCTATTGTCAAATACGATAAGACCAATAATCGTTTGCAACCGATAGCACGAAACAGTAATTATCTTTTGACATAAATATTCAATCTTTCCCATAGCGATTTTAATCCTACAGATTTTACTTATAATATTAGAATATTACAATATTTCTGGAAGCAATTAGTGCAATGCATGCATTTCAAATATTGCACTATAGTTAAAAGATGCAATAGACGATTCAATCTTTCGGAAAAAATTTATCAAAGTTAGGTTGTCAAAATTTAGTTTTTTTTTTTTTTCACTCATTAATATATCGTTCAAATGGCAATTCAATGAGATAGTATAGCATGCAAAATGCAATAATGCATCATGCACATAGCATGCCGAAGTCATAATATAACAAAGGACTGGAAAGATTGGTAAAAAGGCTTTTAAATGATGTCCTATTGGGTGGTTTCCATTGAAATTGGAAAGCATTTCGTTATGGATTGTCGTCCGATCAAGAATAATAGATCCTTGAGTAAAAGCAATCGTTTGGTTGTGTAGTAGTTGTGATCGTTGAAGTGAAAATTGAAGTAATAGCAATTGGAGCAAAATCCATTGTGATAGTTTCCGGAAGTAATTGCACGGTGAATTAAAACATATATTCCATTTTCCTCTTTTTCTCCCCGCTCTTTCCCGATACTCCCCGATTGCATCTTTTCATTTGCCTAATTGCATCAATAATTTCACTTGCTTTTTTCCTTGCTTCTCTTGACAGGATTACAACAATTCTTCGCTTCATCATTACTTCTAAAATATTTTCAAAATTCTCATAAATTAAATTACATTTAATTTTTACTAACTTTGAGATCTTTGATACGTTGTTCATTATGAACAAAGAAAAACTCTTTCAAAGTAAGAGGAAAAGTCTTTTTTCTGAATTTCTTGTTTTTAAATTTAAATTTTATGCTGATAAATGTAAAAAGTTTTAAGCAAAATATTTTCTGAACAAAGAAAAGGAAAAAAAACAAATCTAAAAGAAGAAAAATTGCCTAAAATGATTGTAAAATTCATTTTGCATAATTTTATCAATAATAAAATTCCAAAAGATCTTCGTAACATCAGCAGAATATTTATTTGTCCATTTCAAAAATTTAATGAATCAGAGTTAAAAATTCACTAAAAACATATCGATATTAAGCATATGAACATAATTGACTTAAACAATTCGTAATATTTGATTAAATTAAATTTTAACAACCATATATACCAAGCAAATTGGCAATAATTTTGGCCCGTATAATTTCATACCAGTCAAAAATGATTAAAATAATATTTGCTGTGTTAATACATTTCAAATCAGTATCTTTATTTTATATTATTTGGTTTACAGTATCGGAAAAAGTAAAAACAGCATTTGCACGATCAGATTCTGTGGTTTTTGAATTGGATCTTCACAATACAAATACAATCGAACGATTATTGAAATGCAAAAATATTCCGGATGGTGGTACAGTGAAAGATTATTTGTCGCCTAGATTGTATCTAAGGCTGGAACACTGTATTTTTTTCTTTTCCATTGTCAAAATTTTAGCTCTATGAATGTCAAATACTGATAATTAATTAATTGTAAATATTTGAAGAGTTATCGTAGCAGAAACTTTTTTTTGTAGAAATACCAAAATTAGAAGAGATTGCAAAAATCGACTCTTTTTTGAATTTAAAATTACAAAGTTAATTTTTGATTCATCAAAATTTCACTTATTTTTATCGCAATAGTTTTAAATTTATTAGAAGGAGAGGATAGTATATAGAATTTGGAACAGGTACAGGTAATTATAAGTATTCAAATATAGTCTAATTGATTTGATTAACAAATTATTGTCCATCTGATACATATATTACTATTAGTTTATATCGTAGTAGTGGAAAAAATAACTAAAAAACAAAAAAAGACCGAGAAATGAATTGGCTATTAGAATTAATAAGATGAAGAAAAAATTTAAAGGGGATATTCGTTTTACCAAGAGGTATGGTAGAATTTCATAATTTCAATAAAATTAAATTAAAATTTGGAGAGAATGAAAGCAAGAGAGAGGGAAAGGAAAAAAAAATTATACTTTTTGAAAGTAATTTAATAATATCATGATATTAGATTAAGACGAAAATAAACTTAAAGATAAGCATACCTTAACATTTTGAAATTAATTTATTGACCATTACATTAACTTCAAAAGATTTTTGAATATTATTATGTGAATGAAAAAAAAAAAGAAATAAAGTGTTTAAGAGGAAAAAAAGAAAAAAAAGGCGAAACATTCAATTATTGCAAAATGGTTACTTTTTACGTACTTTCCCTATAATTAATTCATTCATCTAGGAAATGAATTGAAATGATGAAATTTTAAAATGCAAATTTATTTTACTTATTTTGAAAGCATAAATTTTTAATTTAATTTATTAAAAATATTAAGATATGAGAATTTATCAAGAACAATCAGAAAGGCAATATGACCAGAAAGAAAACACACAATCCAGTTCAGAAACTAGAATTAATCCCAGAAATATATTTGGAAATATTGTCGGTATGTTTCAAAATGATCAATAATTAATTCATATAACGAAATTTTTTTTTCTTTTTTTTTTTTGCTTCTGATATATTAATATTTTTATTTATTTAGCAAATAAAATGCTCGAAAAATGATGTTTAACAAGTAAAGTAGTAATTAAACTTATTTACATTACTGTTTACATATTTATATTATTTCTCTAAACAGTAAAAGATAACCTGCTGCAAGGTAAATATCATCCATTTACCTTCTGACCTCATTACGATAATTATTTATAAAAAGAAATTTGATATGTTTCCTGAAGGATTTGATTGAAAAAATAACTCTACTTACATTAACATATATTGATAATAAAAATTTTACAAATTTAAATCAAAATAAAAATTTCATTTCAAAAATTTACTTATTTAAAAATTATTCAATTATTGGTAATGATTTTTTGATTTAAATTTTTGCAAAAATTTTGTTCGCTAATTTTTTTTTTTTCCTGCTTAGAAGGATGGGAACGTCGACGACCGGTTTGGTTATTATTCCTGTTGTATCAATTAAGCGAAAAATATCTCTATCGGGAGCATATACCAACGCTTGATCTTTTCCTTGCTCAATATGCTCTTGAACTCAACAAAAAACTTTATTCAATTGAAACTGCTACTGAGGTTAAATTTCTTTTCAAAAAAATTTTAAAATTTTAATAAATTTTAAATTCAGTTCTAAAAGATTAATTATTAGTTATTTAATTATAATTCATTATGTTATGCTAACTTTTTGTCCTAAAATCTCAATCTTTTAATTTACCTTCCAATTTTTCAGTTTTTTTCTTACCTTTCCAGTAGAAAAAAAAAATAACATTTTAGATAATAAGGATCCATTATTTGTCTGTTTTCATTGCACTTTGACCTCATTTAGTGCAATTTTTTAATAAATTAACAAACAAATTTTTCATGAAGATGACTACTCATCTAAAAGTTTTCAATCAAATTCGTATAATTCATATATATATATATGTTTCAATTTACAAAAAATTTAACAAATCATTTACTTAGAAAAATTAAAAGAAAGTTTTATTGACAAAAAATTGTATGATTGTTTATTTATAATTTTGTTTATTTTACAAAAAAAAAAAAAAGTTTTAGTAAATCGTAAAAAAAAAATAAATCAAAAAATTTAACAAGTCTTTAGTCATTTACTAAGCGATAGGTTAATTTCTCCATAAATTGTGTAATCTTTATTTTTTAGCAATGTAATCCACTCCGTTCAGTACGTATGGATCAGGTTGGTAAAATTTTCAAAAAAGTTTTTTTCTTTTTTTTTTTAGTTTTATTATTAGGAAAGATATTAATGTCCAAACACTAATCAGTTAAATAAAATATTAAAAGGAAATATTTAAGCAATTTTTCTTACCAATTAATTTAAACATAATCTTTCGATTGCAAGTGATATTTTCGAAATTATCGAGCAAAATATCGATTTCCGTTTTTAAAATAAAAAATAAATGAATTGAGGAAAACAACAAAAAACATTTCATAAATTCCATTACTTTTCTTTCTTTGAATGCCTTAAATTTCATTCGAAGTTTTTTTTCTTATCAAATAGTTTATTTAATATTTTATTCTAAGTTTATTGCAAATCAATTGGGAAAATTGGTGGAAAAAAAAAAATGTATCAGCACGTAATTATGAAAATGACTGGGACAGTTAGATAATTACTGCGCATACAATTTGGAATTTTTGTATGGAAGCAATTAAATTGGGTACCATTGTAATATATTAGTACTCATACAAACAAACAAATATTTGAATGCACAAACAGATGTGAAAATTATTTATGATCACTTGTTTGTTTAATTATTCTAACCTTTAACCTTTTGGTTAACTATTTTGGAAGTTGATACTTATTTTATGTAAATGAAATTAGGAAATGTGAATTGATAGATTTCATCATTTTTATCATTCTGTTTAATCATTTATTGACTGATTTTTTTTCTTTTTTTCTTTAAGCAATATTTGATCCTATCCATTGAGATACTTCAATTGTTGCAATGAATTTCAGTCAAATTAATTCTATCAGTATCATTCAATAAATCAACTAGCATTATGATCTTGATATCATATTGAAATTGAACTGATAACAACTGAAATATCAGTTCAACTCTTATAATTAAAATATCATTTTCAGTTATTATTTGCAATCAATTATACGTTATCATATCTGGAATTTGAACATAATTTAACGATGGCAGGAATTCAATCAAATAACAGTGGTATTGTTAATCTAATTAATAGTTACAAGTGTGGCTCATTGGATGAATCACTATTCAGTGCTGATTCCAAACGATTCATTAATCAAGGATTCAGTATTACATTTGAGCTTGACCGAAAAGCACAAGAAGTAAAGATGATAATATTTTATTCCAATTCAATAAAATATGATTTAAAAACTATTAAATTACTTTTTTTGCAAGGTATTTAAAAAATTTCTATTAAAAATGAATGCAACTATGACAATAAAAACGATGACGATAGTAATAAACATTTCTCATATATTATAATTGTTGAATGAAAAAAAAAGATTTAAAATATTGAAAAAAAACAAATTGCTTCAAAATCTGTGCAAACATTAAATATTGTAGTTTAAATTGGGAAAATTTTACAGATTGACAATCAACTTCGTGAAGATATCATTGAACGAAGAAATATTCGAATGGCTGATCGTATCGCCAAATTATTACAATGGAAAGTAGGCAAACAATATTTCTTCGCCTTAGGTGCTGGTAAGATATTTTAACGAAAAAAAATGTTGAAATTTATTATTTGTATTTTTTTTTTCAAACTAAATTATTCCAAATAATTTCTATTAAATGAATTTCACAATTTTTTTTTCTTTTCCTAAATTATTTTCTCTCGCTTACAATGACTTTTCATTTACTAACAATACAATCATTAATTTCATTCATTCATTCATGCATTCATTCATTAACTCATATCCGTTCATTCATTAGTTCACCTTATTCATCCATTCATTTATTCATTCACCCGTTCATTCATTCACCCATTCAACCCTTCACACATTTATTAGTTTATCCATCTATTGATTAAACAAAAAAAAAAGGAAAAAATTCGAAGGTATCAGAAAAAAGGATGAAAATTGAGAAATTTGCAGTTTGAACTTTTTTCGATTACACTAACGAGAAGCCAAGATGACCTTTTCATGGATACTTAGTAGTTGACTTGAATTTCACCATGGAAAGATTTAAGAGCTAATTCTTTGGCGGTAGATAATTCTGTCCTGTTTAATGCATAATCTGAAAATTATGAACTCTTCGATAGACAATTTTTGAAAGAAGTCAAGTACATTTGCTTTGTTCATATCATTGGCTGGATACATGTCGATAATTTATCTAATATTTGATCATTTTATTTACCAAGGTTACAAAGAAATCTGAAATGCTGCTAGAAAGTAATTTTACTGATTAGCGTATAGCATAAAACACTGCATCACCACTTTATGTCCTTCCGGAATGAAATGTTTTAATTTCTCCACCGGTTGTACCGTAAGATACGCGTACACCAGTTCAGTTTCATAAATAAATAACACTGAATGGGGAAAAAAAAAAAGGTCATGATAAGGTTTCACTCAAATTACTGATGAAGAGATGATAATAAACGGAGGAAATTAGTTCAGCTTTCAGCTTACTATCGCTTTTTACTGTTTAAACGAAATACTTCATGTCGTTTAAACAGCAAGAAATATAAGCGTCAGATGACAATAATGCAGGAATCAATAAGAGATCGACCCTTATATGTAGGAAAAGAGAAATACTATATGCGCTCTCCTAGTGTTATGATCATATCAGCTACGCTACCAAAATGTTTTGTAGCATCTCAAAACCGAAACCCTTTACTTGATACATACGTGAACATTTCCAGCAAACTGATCTATCTTGTGAAACATAGGAAAAACAGAACATGGCTCTGTCCAAAACTTTTAGGCCATTTCCTGGGTCGCAAGTCGATCTTGGCACTTTTGGAGACTCACGGGTTCGTTACAAAAGCTGTTACGGAAAATGATGAGATTAGGTAAGTAGTTTTATTCATAAATTAAATTCTATAAACCTATCCTTCTTTCCATACTTTTCTGTATAAATTTACAAAGCTAATGTTTTATAAATGGATGGTGCATCTGATGTATGTCAACAAATAATCAGAATCATCAGAAACAGTTTAAATGTTTAGTTTTCGGGAACACGTAAACGATAGACATGTATACGTATTCAACGAATTATGGGTACGCGATGACAATATAAAAACTGATCCAGCAATTGATATTATGCTCACGGTGGACGAATTACCCAATAGTGACAATTCAGACAGAGTAGGCCGATCTCAAACCATCATTTTCATCCTGATGATTGTAATTTCATTAGTTATATGATAATATGGTCGTTTCAAATCCAATACTCGTATGTTATTTCGCTGTCCGTATCAATGATATGAATACCTACCAAAACATTAATGACATCCAAAGTTTGTTCACGCTACGAGATATCTTCTAATGGTTGACCCAAAGCACTTGCAAAATAGTAAGAATTCATAAGAGCAAAAGAAAGAATCAAAATCTTTGCTTTCTTCCTTATGTAAATCGAAAATGAAACAAATGAGACTATGACCATCATTAGTGCATGAAATTTTACTGTCCGGACTTATTCCACTTCGAACTCCACCACACGCCAGAAACATATGTATACCGTATAATGACATCGCCTAGGGAGATTTTTATCAAAGAGGTCCAAACTACATTCGGAGTTAACGGGATGGTTCCTGTTCACACCCCTCTTCACATATTCAACGAATTTGACAATCATGAACAGAAAACATGGCGGAATGTACAGTAACTTCTTAAACTACCATTAAATAGTCTGAAAATTTCCAGCAATTCAAGATGTAGACAATGCTAATGTTGAAAGATGTTAGCGTTAAAATACTGTTAGTGTTAAAACTTTTTTTCCCTCAACAATCCAAAGTACTTCCCGCACTAAATTAGAAGCATTTTTACGTTAAATCATTGAAAACTTTATGATCATCTGATGAAATTAAAGAAGAAATCCTATATAATGCAGCTGTTAGAAGTATGTAATAAGCGAAACGATAATACATGGGACTCTAAATGTCCGAAGAATTGTGGCAGAGATGGAACTTAGAACTGTTGAAGAAAAAAAGAAACAAAACGAAACAAATGAGAGCAGACAGAAATATTGAGCCGAATATTAGCTGTTAAGGGCATACTGACAAAAATACTGAGTAACATTGACAAACAGTTTCATTTAACGTTTGTGAATTCAGCCGTATACTCCTGCAATCGCAGTTTTAGATTTTCTTCAGCAAAGCCTCCGCCATCATTGCACCCATTTGCGCAGGTGATGCCGAGACCTAAATATTGCAAATGCAACAACCCTTATTTACAAAATGCCAGTACCAGGAAAATCAATCAGCGTTGGAGATCCCATTCCGTTCGCCTTCTATGGTGATGCAAACAACCACACTTACTTTTAACTATTCAACCATTTACTCGCATTTACTCACCCCTTAAGATATCAGTGAGTAAAGATATCACTGACTATAATTAGGTTGTAAATTATCTAAAAAAAAAAAACTTGACAAAAAAGCGATTGCAATTTTAAAATCATCTTATCAATTGCTCGTTTATTGATCTCCGAAAATCAACTGTGGAAACCCGTTAAATGTTTTGAAAACTCTTTAATAATAATGTAAGATTCAGCAAAATGTTTTCATGGAACTTTGAAAACTCTTTAAATGACTTACGAGGACGCCAACACTTTTCAAAGCTTCAATTTTATCAGCAGCAGTTCCTTTCCCACCTGCAATAATCGCACCAGCATGTCCCATTCGTCGACCTGGTGGTGCAGTCTGTCCAGCAATGAACGATACTACTGGCTTAGCATTTGGTCCCTAAGCAGCTTGAATCATCGTCGTGAAATATTTCGAAAAGGAACTATAAATTTTAATATATTTTCATGCTAAATACATCAGAAAAAAGAAATACCGAGTTATTTTCTTTCAGAAATTCAGCAGCTTTTTCTTCATCTTGTCCGCCAATTTCACCAATTAAAATAATACCTGTAAAAACACTAGTTTTTTTTCGCTTTAATTCATTAAACTGGGAAAAAAATTTGAAGCCAAAATGTGAAGACCTAACCCTTAGTTTGAGGGTCCCTCAAGAAAATATCAAGACAATCAATGAAATTTGTGCCGTTGAATGGGTCACCGCCAATGCCAACGCATAATGTTTGCCCAAGACCAAAAAGCGTTGTTTGATGAACTGCCTCATATGTCAGAGTTCCAGATCGTGAAACAACACCAATAACTCCTTTCCGATGTATATGTCCCGGCATAATACCTATTTTGCATTCTTCCGGCTAAAAGTCTGGACGAAAAATTATATCAGTACAAAAACAACCGAAATTATTTGTGAGGAATTTTTAGAAAAAATTACAGTACTTTTAAAAGGGAGATCTAGCATATTACTCGTTTGGTTTTACAGTTATTCTTGGACCAAGCAGAAGAGTTTTTCTAACTTTTAACGGCTAAAAATTAAGTAAAAACAGTAACATACACAAATTATTCCAGGACAGTTCGGACCAAGCAGACGAGTTTTATTCTGTTTCATTAGTCTGTTTCGAACTTTGACCATATCCTGCTGTGGGACACCTTCCGTAACACAAACAACCAGTGGGATTTCCGCATCTATAGCTTCTTCGATCGCTTTAGCTGCAAAGCGTGCTGGTACATAAATAACTGATGCATCCGCACCTGTTGCTTCACGAGCCTGAAATTCTGCGATATGCTCCTACAGTGAAAAATACTTCGACATATAATAAGATTGCAAAGCAATACGTCGAAATTGTACAACCTGATCATCTAACATGGCAATCTTCCGATATCGCCCTATATATATATATATATATATATATATATATATATATATATATATATATATATATATATATATATATATAT
>NW_018108370.1:58982-64854 GCF_000183805.2 Loa loa | reverse complement strand
CCTATTCTTTCTGAAATTTGAAATAAATTATATAGGCGAATAAACCGACAAACCAATAAACATTACAGCCGTTAGCCTATCTACTACCAAATCTGACAAAAATCTATAAAATATCAACAGAAAGTAAAAAAAAAAGTCGTAAAATATAAGATTTGAACTGACTTCTTTAACAGTACCAAATACAGGTCTTTCAAGATGCATTGTACCGGCCTTGCTTGGAGTGACACCTCCAACAACATTAGTATTGTAATTGATCATTTGCTGGCCATGAAAAGTCGCCTAAAATAAAAAACAATGAACTTTCGCCAAGCCTAGTTTCCCAGATCACCTAAGTCTCGTCTTCCAAATACATCAAGGATCATCAAAATCGGCAAAGTCATCCAGCTATTCAATGCGACGCGTTACAGAATAATGCGTCGAATATGATAATATATAGACATGCTTGCGAGAAATTCAAAATTGAAAAGTTAAAATATCCCATTTTTAATCGGTTCGTTGGTATGCCACGTGTGCTATTCGCTACCTGTTAGTGGCTTACGTGAAAAATAAACAAACAAATACAAAGTCTCACTCATACCTGTTTCCCGGTGAACCCTTGAACTATTACTTTCGTATCTTTATTAATCCGTAATGCACTTCGAGTACTCGTATAATGTCGCAGCAATCCTAAAGCATCGAATAGAAAGGATTATTAAAACCATATCGCAACCCTATTCCCCTTCTTCCATTTGAAATAATTTAGATAAATTTAATCAACCTGTACCAAATGCATGCGTTTGCCAGCCAAGCTTAATTGTTCGTGAAGACATTGCAAAGATTCGTCCTGAAACACATCATATTAATTATCGGAAAATATTTCGGAAACAATACCAATCAGAAATTCTCGTCATGAGAAGAGAGCAAATTTAAAACACAAAAATGAACTGTCGAGAATAATACAGCAAGCAGTAAAGTTGGCAAAATCAGCAACTCTTCTTTCCGATTTAGAAATAAAATCCGAGGAGAAAAAAGGAATGTTGAGAAGGGAGAGGAGAGTGTGAATGAAAGATATAGGGTTCGAGATCCGTGGGCAATATATAAAAAATAGAAAATGTATCTCTTTACAATACTTTACTAAAACTTGGTAATACAGTTGCAAAAATTTTTGCCAACAAATCCGAATCTCTTGATGAAACGACCGGGAAAGCCCAATGCCAATTAATCAACTGAAACGAAACGAAGAGAGGAAAAACACACGCAGCAAGACAATGAGCAAACCATTTGCACCCTAATTACGCCACTGAACGACTCATTTGATCGATTACCTCTTCATTATTTCGGTGGCACAGGTTATCTGATTTCACCACCTATCAGGCTTCATTCTAGACGGGTATACGATGCTGAATATAACTGTTGTAGTCTTAGTGATGGTAATACATCATTAGACGTGAAGCAAGTGTGGTTATTAAATGAAAGTTACTATTTGAAAATATTACTTAGGGAATTTCATGAGCGATGAATTAAAATATACAACTTATTTAAAGGTATCACTTCCCGTCATTTTCTCGGGATGCCTAGATAGCGCAATGTAAGCTTTTAGGGAAAATCCAGTATTTATTTCATTATCGATCTGATCAACCAGCTTTGACAAAAAAATCTGATAAAATCGAGATTTATCCTTTTGGTCGTTTAGAAACCGATTTTTCAAGGTCGCATTTTTTGGAATTCCAATGATCCACACGTATCAGACGGAAGAGAAACTCAAGTACACTATTGAAATCATTGTGACAACGATGATCCGATTGCAGAGTTGTCCCATAGTTCCTCGTACTGATCTGCAGACATTTACATGCTTCCGGACTTTACCCTGTAATTGCTTCTTCCAGATTCGGACAGTCTCTTCCACAGCAACAAATGTGCCAGAGCGATTTATCCGGAACAAATACCTCATATATGCAAATTATCCTATCAAGATGAAATCCAGTTGGCTAGGAGTTGCTAGATCAGTTGCTATCAGTATAACACAAACTACTGTTACGTCCGAAAGTAGTACCTTACCTAAGAAAAATATGTTACTATGTACTGTTTTCTCGCGCGCAATTAGAAAATTTCAGGGAAAGGTAGTTCATTAATACCTTATAACATGTTCTTGTAAATTGTTGCTGGTTGCAATCATTAATTGATTTAAACTATATATAAAAGAAAGATTAAATTTTGAGGTGAACTTTTAGAATGCTACTTTTAGACTTCAAAAATAAAATTTTCGTGTATTTGATAGAATTTTTTGATTAAGACAACCTCAGGTCATTTAAAGTCAGATGCAATTAAAAACTAGGTTTTAAGATTCCAGGGGCTGTAATCATGTTCTCAACAGTAATGTCAACACATTCCGGTGCACAGTACAAAAATTTGACTGATCAACTTTTTATCAAATAAAAAAAAGGCTTTTGATGCACACATCCACTCAGAATCCATTCAGACATTATCAACACCTCTCCACTTCTGCTTTCTTATCACTAACAAAATACTATGGCCATTATTATCACTGCATCATCAGTGCTTTCAAATTTTGCTCCAGAATAGTTTCACGGCAATCCTTGAATACACGTCTGATGTTTTCCGTATCTACAGCTGTCGTAAAATGATAAAAAAATGGCCGTCGTCTATCATGTCGACAATTTTCAAATTTATCCACCAGAAAAAATTGAACATCACGCAAATTACTGTGGTCACCGGTGAAATCAGCAAAGTACTGTCGAATATCCGATTTTGGAACCTTCTCTGCAAGGCTACTTTCTGTATTTCTGCAAAAAAAGAAAAAAGAAAACAGAAAAAGAACGTCAGGTGGCATGCTACGACGACAATTCCATAATTCTGTGAATAGAAACTATTGGTTACAATTTTGAAATAATCAAAATTTAACTTACCTTCAAGTAGATCACTTTTGTTCATGAATAATATTATAGAAACATTGGCAAATGATTTATTGTTAGCAATTGTTTCAAAAACAGATCGCGATTCAACAACACGATTTGTCCTTCGATCTTCAAGGATTACCTATAATGTAAAGACATTTAGTTGGAACTAATTTCGGATTATACACCTGCAGAAATTGAATTATTAAATAATCGAAGGAAAACGATTTTCTAGAAAGTTTTAATCGTTAAAATATTATGATCAGAGTACGCTATTTATCGAAAAGTTGAAATTAAAGGAAAATTACTTGGTCGTATTCGCATGAAGCAACCATAAATAATATACTTGTAATACCTTCAAAGCATTGGAACCATTTCTGTCGTTGTGATCGTTGCCCACCAACATCAATAAATCTATGAAATTATTCTTAATCAATTAGTTAAATACGAAATTTAAGCCAAAAAAATATTTCAATCTCATGCTACTGTTACAATTGATGTTTTTTTTCAAATACAATAAGATCTAAAAAAAATTATGGTAATGAATTTTTTCAAATGTCTTATTGAAAATCGATATTGATTTCAAACTTATTGATATCTCCAAAACATCGACCGATTTGACGCATGATATAAATTATAATTTAAAAATTATAATTTAAGTAGAAGCGATATCTGGCTTTTCACTAATTGAATTGAAACCTAAATGAAATTCGCTGTATTTCAAAAACATGTTCGGTTATTCCTCGTGTGGCTTTTCGACAGAATAATATGTCCCGATTGGTTGGACAATAATCTGGCATTGCCACTCGATTGATATGATCGAAAAAGTACATACAGGAATCAGACTGAAATAAGAACTTCACATCAGACTATATACATAGAATTTCAAAAACAAACAAAAACAATTATAATCATTAACAAAGTTTAAATAATACCGCCTTTATAATACCATTTTCAAAATCTTACCTAGAATTTCTTTAGAATGAATTCCAAAAATTTTTCAAAATAATAATTTTTATGGGTTAGAATTAAAATACTGTAAGCAATAAACTTACAATCTGAAAGAGATTCCGCTGTTCATACGTCTGCTTGATTGATGCATCATCCCAAAAGTCTCGTATTAACGGGGCCATTTCGGCAAATGTAGACTGATCGATACCTCGCATCATATCTGATGCTGTAAACCTAAAAATTATTTAAAACCAAAGATAATATTTCAGATTATTCTCATTAATTCAAACATTATTTCACCTCATAATACAGTCAACATTCTTTTGTCTCTCGGGATTCTTCCAAACATATCCCAGCTTTTGCCGTGCATCCAGAAGTACTCTCATTGCCGCAATTATGTTCTGTAAAATTTTCAACTTCTGCGGTTCGTCAAATTTTGTTTAAATTAGCCGCTTGAAAGTAACAGAACCAACTTCTATTGAATGTCAAGTGTTAAAAAGTAATATTTCCACATTTTTTATACACTGAAGTTCTAAGTTAGTTTTTAGTCTACACAATTCAGCGTACGTGATTCCATCCTAGTCTAGTCTGAAATTTATCTAATTGCTAACCTGATAAATCTGCTGTCGATATGCTCGTACTTCATCAGCAGTAAATTCACCTCGACCATTTATGATAACCATTTGTTTGATAAATGTTGATTTTCCGGATTCTCCTGAGCCCAACAGTAAAATTTTCACCTGTTCCCCAAATAACAGGATAACAGCACAAATTAGGCGCAAATTAATTATTGGTAACTAGAAAATTATGAAACATTTCCATCAATACCGCCAATAATGATAATAGTAGCCTGTGGTTTCTTGATTCAAATCACAAAATAAGGTTCATCAATCAATGGAACATTTATCAATTTTGATTTCACATTAACTACCCAAAAAACTTAATAATCATTAAACATATACCAAATCTAAGTTAAAATTATTGATTAGTTACCTGTCGACGAAGTTGTTTCTTTTCTTTTTGGAGTTGCTTCTCGATGATTCTTGTCTGTTCATTCGCATGTCTTCCACAACATGAAGCAAATATCGCTGTCATCGTACTGTCACACAATCAACAAACTGCAACATTGCTAGCATTACTCACTTTTCAATTTCACATTAATATTATTTGTATCGTCTCATAGAATTTATTAATTATAGGCAGATTATAAGCAAATAATTAACTAAGTTAAAAATTTTTTTACTATCATAGAAAAAATCAATTAATTTATCATTTAGTCAATTAAAATGATGCATGATTTACATATTATATGCTAATAAATATATTTTAATATATAATAAACCTAAGCCATCTGTAGCACACAACAGTTATTTAGCATAAATTGTGAAGAAAAAAAAAATCAAATATTTCATACATTTTCAATGACTCAAATTTCCGCCAATAGTAAATACTAATTGAAATGAGATTTAAAAGACTTTGAAAGTTTGTTCTTTAATTAACAAATCATTTGACAGTTTTTGCAAAATTACTAAAAAGGTTCTCTTTTTTATCAGCTATTGTTAAAAATTTTATAATTCTCTTAACACATAATTAAATTTTTAAATTTCTAAAAACTGAGTGACACATCTGAACATTCCTTCAAATATTATCCTCAAAAAGTTCATAAACAACATATTAGAACGATCTACATGCTTGCAACATTATGGTGACAGTACGACAATTAATTAAATGATGCAAAAAAAAAAAACATTTTCATATATTGCTTCTTCATTTATGGTACTTATCATACATTCGAAGGTATTCAAAAAATCAATTTTGAAACTTGGGAATTGCTTGAAAAAAGCATTTAACGAATTGTTGTAGCATTACTGCTGGAACCCAAACAGATCCATTCGGGATATTTCGAAAGGTATTATCACAATTTTGCCACATCGTTAACAACAATCATTCATACAAAAAAAAAAAAAAAAAAAAAAAAGAAATGAAAAAAAGAAACTTTGATCAAACGACTGATTATATTTATTTTC
>NW_018108370.1:56337-58480 GCF_000183805.2 Loa loa | reverse complement strand
ATTTAATAAAAATATTAAAAAATTTCTTTTTTTTGAAATATGAAAAGAATATTGACAACGAGACATTACAAAAAGAAACGTATGAGAAAACTGACTTCATAAAAAGATAAAAAGCATTTCTCTTTCCTCCTTTTTTTCTTTTTTATTTTTTAACTAATAAATTCTCTCAGGAAGAATTGAATTTCAGTAAAGAGTAGAAAAAAAAGCCATCCTAAAATAGTATCATTACTCAAAAAGAAAAAAAAAATCTTTTCTTCATATTTACATTCTTAAAATAGACTTTATAAAATAAATTTTATCGAAAGAAATATTTAAAAAAAGAAAAACGAAAACAAACAACAGCAACAACAACATTTAATGTTAACTAATTTTTGTTCAAATAACAGAAATTTCAATTAAATCATTTTGAATTAAATTAATTTGAATTGATAATGGAATGAAATTATTGCGCTTCAAATTTCAACAAAGAATAATTAACAAAGTAATAATTACTTAATTTTCAGATTTGAAAATCAAAAATAAAAAAAAAAGTACTCTTAAGTCGTAAAATGTCTGAGAAAATGAAAATTTGATGCTAAAATCAAACAGTAACAAAAAATAAAAGAACAAAAAGAAAATATTTTAAGCAAGAAAAAGGGAAGCAAAGAGAGGGAGAGAGAGAGAGAGAAAAATGTTGAGAGGACAGAAGAAATTGAGACATCATCATGATTTCAATGTGTTCGCAATGGAAAAAGTGATTGTAGTACTCCCTCTCTCTCTCTCTCTCTCTTCCCTCTCTCTCTTTTCTCGGTCATATCTGTGATGATTCATAAATCAAACTGTATTTTGTGTTGTGAAAAATTGTTGAAAAGGAAGAAGTAAGGGGAGACGGGGCGGAAAGTGAATTGCAACAAGGCGGCGACATCGAAAAAAAAAAAAAAAAACATTCAGCGACAAGGACGGGAAACATACAGAAGTGACTTAAAAACTCGTCATTATACTAATTAATTATTTGCTAAAGACTACATTCAACGTAGATGACAAATTTTTTTTTTTTCTTTGACATTTTTTAACTTTATGCTGTTTATATATGTATTAGAAAAGATTTTTATTGGGCAAATATGACCTTTTACGTTTTTGACACTTTTGACTTTATCTTGTCATCTTTTAACTGTAATTGTGGCATGAGGAAAAGACTTCACATTTACAGTTTCAACTAATTATCTTACCTTAATTAATTGCAATAATGATTAAAAAGGGAGTAATAGCATTAATAAAATCTATCCAAACTTTTCTAGGAAAAAAATGACCTGTTCTATTATTATATGACTTATTTTATCAGAAAAAAAGGATTTCAAAATAAATAAAAACTGTATATTTTGAAATTTTTTTCTTTCGTAGTACCAATACATAGACGATACGATAGACCTTGTGATAAACTTACTTTAATAAAAAAAAATTTAATTGCCTGTAATTGTATCGTTGTTAGGATAAAGATACTGTTGAGGAGAAAAAAAAAAGTCACGAAAAAATTGTGAACAAAATAAATTGGAAGTGGAAAAGTTCTTTCTAACTTCTTGAAATGGTTATAGAGCTGTAAATTTTCAAAATTCAACTAATCTCAATTAGATGCACGACCAATTACTGTTGTTACGAGTTATTTTAATTAGAATTTCGAATATTTCACTCAGATAAATGATTAATTACATAAAATCAACAAAATAAATATTTCGATATCCAAAATGATGAATCATTTATCCAAATCCAACTCTTCCAATTTTAATTATAATGTTAAATATTTCAGACAAAATCTTTTGTTGTAAATTTTTTTTTCCAATCTGTTAATTAAGCTTACATGCAGTTGTCAGAATATTGTAAAGAACTTATGCGCAAATGTCCAAATCCTGTAAAGAACCTCTAGTTTAATAGTTGAACCAATGTTTCTGGAATGTTAAACCACATCTACTATATAATGAGCTAGGGTCAGTCATCCTGATGGTCAGTTACCAAATCAAAAAGCTCAAGCAGTTACTCAATCCCACAGCTTACTTAAATCATTCAGTTGGACAGCTCACGCTAAACACTCAAGACGACATACAGTCAGACACTCAATTGACAGAGAAGCAGTAATAAGACAGTTCAATAGTACAAGCGAAAGACTATT